>NW_015670386.1:377838-398348 GCF_001515625.1 Sinocyclocheilus rhinocerous | reverse complement strand
CTTGAAAGATCAAAGACAATTTTTAATATAACTCCGACTGGATTCGTCTGAAAGAAGAAAGTCATATACACCTAGGATGACTTGAGGGTGAGTAATTTATGGGCTAATTTTCATTTTTGGGTGAACTAACCCTTTAAGGCTAAGGGTTGGCCGACTAAGTACTGATAGTTGTGTAAATATTGTCACACTAACGGCTGTCTAATTTTTGGTCGGGCGAGTACTGGAAAAAGTGGTATCGGTGCATCCCTAATATATATGTTGATGGAGGTATTACAAATACTATAAATACTTTTAATATGCTCAGGGGGTCATAGAAAAAAACAGAAACCTAAAAATCTTCTCTCAGAAGAGAGAACATGATTTGGTAAAAAAAAAAAAAAAATTGTTTATATATATATAAGACAGATCATGATCTAATTTCTAAACAAAAAATAATATGAATAAGAATATTACATTTTCACTTAGGGGTGTACTCTTTTGTGGCCAGCGGTTTAGACATTAATGGCTGTGTGTTGAGTTATTTTGAGGGGACAGCAAATTTACACTGTTATACAAGCTGTACACTCACTACTTTACATTGTAGCAAAGTGTCATTTCTTCAGTGTTGTCACATGAAAAGATATAATAAAATATTTACAAAAATGTGAGGGGTGTACATATATATATATATAAAATAAAATGGTGTTTTATGTTAACATGCTTAAAAAACAAACCAAAAAACTAATTATATTATCATTCAAATAGTTATATATTTAGGGAGTCCATGAATAAAAATAAAATAAAATTAAAAAGATTATTTCATTTTATGATATGCAAAGTGAAGAAATACATGCAGGCAATTTCTAACAAAAGACCGTTTATTAACAGAAAACATCAGAATACATTATGGCAGGCTATAAAAACTAAAACAACAAATACATTTAAGAGACAATAAAGCATCAGAATACAGGAATACTACACTAATATAAATGTTTGACAATATCATACAATGCTTTACAAGTTATCTTGACTTTAAAAAGCTTACAACATGAGATCCTCTGAGGGCCCCTCTCCATCACTTGAAAATAACACGAATCTTCTTGTCTCCCACTACCAACCTAGAACGAAAAATGTAATTGTTCAGACACTTATAGATACTCAAATACTTATACTTACATATTACATATCAGGACTGAAAGTTTCAAACACAAAAACTGTAATGTACATAAAACACAAATGAACTTTGAATTCTTATTTCAATCCGATCAGATTCAAAGTCAATTATCTTTATACACTCAATGACTTCACACTCTTTCTAAATGAAGAAAATCAGTCATTGTGAAATGTAAAAGTGAGCAGCAGGAATACCTCACAAGACTGACAGTGACCAGAGCACCAGTCAGAGGTCCAACCCAATATATCCAGTGGTACTCCCAGTGACCGGACACTATTGCTGGCCCGAAGGCCCGTGCTGGATTCATACATGCTCCTGATATTCCACCCCTGTTGAACACGCAAGACAAAATCAGTGAAATCACTGCAAACTGAGAGCTTGGAAGACTGGCTTTAAAAAGTGACCCAAATACAGCACATTAGCACATTTTATTGTTAGGAATCATTATTTCCTATTGCCATTATTGTTCTAAGGCTGTTTAATGTCTTTGTTTCCTGTAACATATCCTGTGATTTTCAGTTCCTTTGGTTGCCATGTTCATTAAATACACCTCTGTCTCCACATTAAAACAAGTGAGAAAATGAGTTTTGATTCTGACAGGCTGTCAACATTTGCTTATAAAAGCGAATGAAACATGAATACAGTTAGGTGAGAACAGAATGAGTTAAAACACCATCAGTTTCAGCGATATACAACAATATTCTATCTATCTATCTATCTATCTATCTCTCTTTACCATAATAGCCATATTTACAGTTTTCTGTTTTTATATTTCTATTGTTTTATACCTTTTAAAGTTTTAAAGTATGTATAATTATTGTATAATTATAACAATTCTATATAAAATAATTCAATGTAATATAAATCATACAGATGTGTTTATAAACAAAAATATATTTAGTGTTGTATTTGTTCTACTTTTTTCACTCTATTAAGCTGTTTTGAATTCAGATGTTTCCTGTATAATAATTAAATTAACATTATAACATTAAAACACACAAAATGTAAAACATCCATGTTTACAGTTGTTACAGTAGTGAACTTGTAGTTCACACCCATCTACATAGTTCAGGTAGAAGATTTCTGAACGTTTTTCATTTCATTAGCAGATGCACTGTATAGTAATATAATATCAAAGTTGGAGACTCAAAAAGATGTTTAAACACGATGTTAAACAGTGGTTCCAGTCATTCCTATATTTAATGTCTTTTAATATTTAACACAAATGCTCTTTGTGGCTGCAAAACAGAAGACTAAATCTTATTTAAAATATACTGTAGCACAGTATTCTGTACAATAGGCTATATAATTTATTTTTGCGTGAAATATTAGCTTCCTACCCAGCCAAAATATTTGCAGTCACAGTGAGTCCAATACAGAAAGGAGCCAGATGACTTCGGGTCCTTCCGTTCACGGCACCCATGCTGACAACCATAGTCAAGAAGAGCGTCATAATCATCTCTGCCACAGTCGCAGAGCCAGTGCCATGAGAGGTCTGAACGGCATCAAACGCTGCTCCCGTTGCATTTGCAAATGCTTCATTTGTAGTGACAGCCTAAAGAAAAAAAAGATAAATAATAAAACCATTGAATCAAGGGAAAGTTTTATCGTCAGTGCATTTGTTGTCAGTGTTAATGATTGAACTTTCAGTAATTTGCGCATCAAGGCTCCACCATGTCAAGTCACAAATATTAACAGAGAAGCTTAGACACATACTTTGGCGAGGCTGGCAGCAATCACTCCACCTAACATTTGTGAGAGCACGTATGGCACCAGGAGCATCAGTTCCATTCCTCCGATGAGGTAAACACACAGAGACACAGCTGGATTGAAGTGACCACCACTGGAAGACAGGATCAGATAGGGCAATCAAATGTAAGCAATCAAGCATAAATTATACAGTTTTGGTTCAGAATGAATGGCTACATTTGATTTTCTCCAATAATAAAAAAAAATTATAAAATAAAATATAAAATAGAATAAAATCCTACAAGAAAATATGAAATACTTTTAAATTTAAAAACTTTTACATTTAAATAAAAAAAATAAATTAAATTTTTTAATGAAACATAAAAATATGAAATTATAATTTAATAATACTTTTATTATTTATAAAATCATGAAATAAAAATATATAATTTTTGCAGAGTAATCAGATATTTTAAGCAAATACAAAATAAATGTTTTTCAGTTTACAGTTTTGGTTGCATTATTCATTGTTCAATTTAGATGTTTAATATTATAAACATACTAAACCTAATATAGATATTCTAAACATTGTTTAATATTTAAATATTTTATTTTTCATTTTTATTCTCTATTTCAAAGTCTAGTCACTTGCTAAATCAAGCACACAGAACATAAGGCAGTTACCTGATTTCTCCAAAAATGGCAATTGCTATAGCCAGTGCTAGTCCATGTGCCAGGGCAGGCTGGATGCTCCCGCTGATGCCCACGTTGCCCATGACCGACACACAGCCCACAAACATGAAGAGAGTGGAGCCGAGGACCTCCGCCAGGCAAGGCTGAATGTAGTGCTCATAGAAGGACAACTTCTTCGGCTGATTCTGATGGGCATCCGCTCCATCGCCAGTGGCTACTGTAAAGAGCTCTGACTTGGACTCGGCTGAGGTCATCTTGGCTGTGTGAGACTTCAGGTGATCTGTGCTCACACGCTGCGGCTTCGTACTGATAAAGGTGGACAGAGGATGGGGTGGAGTGGTGGTAAGGCGGGCCAACAGTCTCCCCCGTCATCACTCTTGGTGGCTTGGGAAAAACACTTTACAATTACAGCAGTGGAGAGCATTGTTTGGGGGGTGACGGCTTCAGGATATAGCTTATCATCCACCAGTCTGCTATTACACAGCCGAGGACAATAAAAACGTGCATAACCAACTCTCATGTCACTCAAGGTCTGCTCACCTGTCTTATGCAACTGAATTGATCTGAGTTAATGCAGTTTCCCAAACTTTACAAATTTAATGGCATATTATAGATCGCTCTGCAGTTCAGCATGGCCTGCAGCAGATCATCTGCATTTATACCGTGTTTGCTCTCACTCTCATGCATTAAATCGGGGTTCCTGTGGCAGTAAATAACAGCACAAGGTCGGTTTGGGTTAATGTTTCTCTTCAGGGAGTCACTGACAAGAATTAATACAGAGAAAGACTGCAGGATGCCTGGCGTTGATGGCTAAAGAGGAAACGTTTCCTTTTTTTGTGTGTCTTTTAATCGCCTTTTGTTTTCTAAAACTGCTTCCTTGTGGTTATTTGTGACGTTGAAAAAACACTTACTTTACAGTTCAAAAGTTTAGGATCGTAAGATTTTTTAATGTTTTTGAAAGAAGTCTCTTATGCTCACCAAAGCTGCATTTATCTGATCAAGTGTGAAATATTATTACCAGTTAAAAACGTTTTGTTTTGTATTTTAATCTTTTATTTTAAAATGTCATTTATTCCTGTGATGGCAAAGCTCAATTTTAGCAGCCATTACTCCAGTCTTCAATTTCACATGATTCAGAAATCATTCTAATATGCAGATTTTTTTGTTTAAGGAACATTTTCCGTTATTATCAATGTTGAAAACAATTGTCCTGCTTAATATTCTCAATGAGGATTCTTTGATGAAAGTTCAATATAACAGCATGTATTTAAAATAGAAATCTTTTATAACATTATGAATGTCTTTACTGCCACTTGTGATCAATGTAATGCGTCCTTGTTTAATAAAAGTATTAATTTCCTTTAAAAAAAAAAAAAAAACTGTTGAATGGTACTATGAAAAAAAAAAGACCCAAAGTGTTGAATGCTACTATATAGTCAAAAAGAAAATCCACGGTATGAGTTTTTTTGTTGTTGTTGTTTTTTAATTCTATACCTATAATTATCAACCAACTTAATAACTACATTATAATCAGAAAAAAATTAATTGAGGGCTGCTTATGACAAATTTATGTGGTTTGACAAGGGCATCTCTCACCCTAGGATTTTAATTCTGTAATTTTTTTACAATGTAGATTGTGTAAAATGGTTTCAAATCAAAGTGCAACAATAAAATTGTGCACTTAACCATTCTATTCTCTTAATTGTCTTTATTCATCATCACCGTTCATGAATATTCAGTGCTTTTACAAAAACCCATTACTATTCATATAGCTAACAAAATAGTTCATCTTATGAATGTTTCATGATAACAGCTATGCTATACATTTGTAAAACATGCCTGAATTAATATGGCACTTTAGTGAGACACGTCGGTCACATGGGAGACAGAAGGAGACAAGTAAAACAGAAGAAAAGACGCTGATGCCAGTACTCTCCATTTTTATTGTGCTCAAAAATGGAAATAAAGATATAAATGACTTCCCCTTCCTGTCCTCTGAAAAGCGTCAAGAAGAGCGTCCTGTCCACTCTTGGTGATGTTGTTTCAAATGAAACTTTTACAACCAAGTCCCTATTGACGTTTAAAACCCAATTTGCGAGAGGCCTGAAAAGAGAGGTCCACTATTAGTTACAGGTGACGTCAAACGATCCATGAAACTCTAGAATGCAGTTAAGTGGTTCAAATGGAAGCCTCACCTAGACTGAGCTTATCTTTTACAGCCCAGCAGATGCAGTAGTGTTGGAGAAGCTGTTGGAGAAGTTCCCTTTCATCTAAAAATTCTAGACGCTCAATTCTGTGATTGTAAAACAAAGAGCGTCACTGTAGAGATTCTGATCTCAAGCTTTCCTGGCACTGGTTGTGCAGTTATAAATATACGCTCGATTACAACTGTACTTGAGTGTTGGCTTGTGTACCTAGTTACATCTTCCCGAGGAAGCACGCTGTAGACGGTCATCATGTCCAGTGCGTTTACACTTTCCCAGCCTGCTGACAGAAAGCGCTCCTTCTGTGGAAACACACATCAGGGTGATTGATGTTGATTGTTGTTTTGCATTACTTGAAACATTATTTTAGCTAATTGCCAAGGCAACATTTATAATTATTGTTCAGAGTAACTCAAAGTATTACAATAACGGAAACTTAAATAAAAATGAATAAAAACTATATAGAAATATAAAAAATTCAAATGACAAAACGCAACAAAATACTGAAAATTGAAATGAAAATGAAAACAGAAAACATTAAAATAAGATCTAACAACACACTATCATCATAAGCACCACATTTTCAATCTCAAATGAATTCCAAATATTAATAAATCTATATTAGTATATTAATGAAAATAAAAACAACATTCACACTTCACACATTTCATACACATACACACGACGCATTTCAATCTGAATACAAATTTCAAGCCATGTTGACCAGATATTTTGAGGCGTCTACAGATTTGCAAAAAATGACTAAAACTTCAAAATTTAAATGAAAACAGAAAATATTAAATTAGTTCTAAACTAATTCAAAATATGAATACATCTGCATTAGTATATTAAGGAAACTAAAATGACACACTATCATAATAAACACTTCACATTTTCAATCTGAATACAAATATCAAGCCATGTTGACCGGATATTCTGTGACGTCTACAAAAAACTTTAAAATTAAATTAAATTAAAATTAGTATATTAATGAAACTAAAATAACATACCATCATCATAAACACTACCACATTTTCAATCTGAATGCAAATTGACCAGACCAAGCCATGTTGACCGCCCGGATACCCTATGGTCATCGTGGTGGTACAAAATTATTAAATCTTTAACATTAAAATGAAAACAGAAAATAAGATATGACTCACAATACATTAATGAAAACTGAAATAACATACTATCATCCTAAACACTACCACATTTTCAATCTAAACCCAAATATCAAGCAATGTTGACAGAAGGTCACCATGCTGGTGTTAACCTTGAGAGACTTGCACTGATACTGCTTGTGAGACTTAAGTCTTGGCGTTGGTCGCATAAACAATGCCTTGTGCTTAACTGCTCTGTTTTCCTGAGTCTTGATCACCCATTGTATTTTGAGCAGGAAAACAACTTTGAATTCCAAGTACAACCCAGTCTAACGTTTTGTTTGTACATAGAAAGACACCGTCTTACTGTAAGGAGTAAAACAATCGACAATCATACAGTATGACAGCTGTACAATATCAATGAAGTACATTATAAAGAAAGTTGCTAGTCCTAAGTGTAAAATGTCGTACTTGAGAGTCCAGAGACTGACACACATCCACCCCAGCCAGATTGCACTGTCGTCGCTGCAGGTTCTCAATCATGATCTGCCCGAAGCGATCATTCATGTTCACCTGAAAAGATCTGGACAGTTAGAGGTGCAGACAAGAAGAGCTCGCGACAAATTTTTAAATGACTGTAGTAATGAAGCCGTTTAACGTAATGAACTCACCTGTTCGTAGTTAATGAACATGGTCGTGGGGAAGGTGTCTGCAACCCAGTTCACCAGTTTGGAGGACTGCTCAGAGGTCATGTACACCAGCACACACTCGGACAGAAACAGAGTGGGCAACCTGGGTGGAGAGAAGCGGGAATACACGGATAAAGGAATGTTAAGCAGTTCGTATCAATGGTGGGGAAGTGTTTCTTTGCAACACCCATCCTATGATTAAGCTTCCTCTAGATAATTTGAACTATGAATTATGGGTAACAATTTCTTTTTTTAATCCGATAACATATTCATAACTAAAACTAAAGCACTAAAGCATTAGGTACCATGAACTAAAAATGAACAGCAGTACTTTTCATAGCATTTATTAATCTAGGTTAATATCAATTTCTGCATATACTAATGCAATTTATGTATAAATTAACATTATTTCATGCATAATAAACAAACAGGAATTAATGAATAATAGTATATTTTTAAATTAACACTACCTACACCACCAAAAGTGTGGGGTCAGTACGTTTTTTAAAGACATTTATAATGTTACAAAAGATTTCTATTTGAATTACAGTTTGTTCTTTTGAACTTCCTATTCATCAAACTATTGTCAAAAAATTTATCACAGTTTCCTTGAAAATATTAAGCAGCACAGCTGTTTTCAATTTGATAAAAATGTTTCTTGGGCACAGAATCAGCATATTAGAATGATTTCTGAAGGATCATGTGACCTTTAAGACTGGAGTAATGGCTGCTGAACATTCAGCTTTGTCATCATAGGAATGAATTACATGTTAAATTGTATGAAATTATTACTATTTTATTATTTTAAATTGTAATAATATTTCATAATATTATGGTTTTTACTGTATTTTTTATCAAATAAATGCAACCTTGGTAAGCATAAGAGACTTATTTCAAAAACATCAGAAAACTCTTAATTTGTATTGTATATTAATAAACACTGAAAAATAGTATACCTAATGCATTAACTAAATCGAATCTTGTTACCAAATCTGTAAAAAAAAAGTAAAAGGTCTTTTCTGGAATCAGTTTTTTTTTTCCTAGTGAGAACATCACAATTTGTTCAGCTCATGCATTAAAGCAAAACAAGAAGTTTGTTCCTGAAAACAAATCATTATGGTAATACCTAAAAGTACATAGCAGGAAATCACGTTTTTGGAAGAGTGGTTTGCGTGCTATGACAATAGATTTTCCAGATTTTTTTACTCAGCATCTGAGACACTAATGGGATTTGCAGACAAGCTGGCAAACGTCAAGACGCCACGTTAGGGTGGACTGAACAGGAAGTTGCAAAAAAAAAAAAAAAAAAGGGCAAAAAAAAACAAAACCAAAAAAAACTCAAGGTGAGAGGCCTTGGAAATGATGCCATTGATGTCATACACCTTCTAGAATGGTAGCTTCCTTCGGGTCTCATCAGTTCACATCAAAGAAAACGTGCACTTATTGACGCATCTGAGGAAACTCTAAATGCTCCCGAGTGTACTATTGTCATCAGGGGCATCAGCAGAGATGCACGAAAACAAAACAACAGATGCGTGCAACTCCTATTGGGATGCCAAACAGGATGGATCAACCCTATCTAGGATGCACAGAATCGTGAAGTTAACGTTCTAGTAAATCAAGTTTAATTTCAAAAACCTATTGTTCTGATACACAACCATGAATTGTAGTCGCAGCATTTTAAAACGAACATGTAACTGAGGCAAAAAATTTAACATGAACCTTTTAGAAGGCAAACCTGTACATCACAATAAAGATAAGAGAGGCTCATCCTGATGTTGTAACTGCACTTACTATATAATCTACTTTGATAACCATGTAGATAAAACATCACAAAAATGCAGTGCAATAGAAAAACTGAAAAATTTTTGAATTTATATCTAACTCAGCCAAGGTTGTGATGTTACAGTACTTACTCTGGATTTATCTGGAACTTTTTTAGTTTCTCCTCTAAAGCAGGAAGGTCTCTTAGATCAGCACCGATGATACAATATCTGTCCGAGTCCAGGCTGTGACCATCTGTCAAAGAGACATACAGTTGAACAAGTGAAAGGTTACAGTGAAAAAGATCACTAGGCAACAACAAAGTAAAATGCTCTGTTACATTATAATTTGATTTCAATACCCAGAAGGAGTGAATCAGTGGAGTGGGTCTCAATCAAAGGTTTTGATAGTGGAGGTTTCGTCCTGTGATATATAGATAGATAGATAGATAGATAGAAAGTTAATCATTTACTCAATTGTTTTATGGAAAACATTATTTTTATCTCATGATCATTATCAGTTATCAGATTTCTATCTTCAAAAGCATTCATGTTTTATCATCACACAACTTGTAGGAAGTACACATGAAAAAAAAAAAAACGAGTTTGACCCCTGAATTCTATAACATCCCTCTGTACTATTGTATAGCAATCTCAAAAATACACACATAATAAATATATTACTCAAATAACGTGGACACTTTTCGTGTTCACTTGAGGGGAACTGACTTTACAACACAGAGTAAACTGCAAAAAAAAAAAAAAAAAAACCTTGTGAGAAAGGTCTAGTATCATTTGTTTGCAGATGACACTTTGGTATTCTGTTATCTAATGCACTGAGGGTCGCATAGTATTGTATTGCGTAACTCCCTCTGGACACAGTGTATTTCTATTCTGTCACTTACATACGGTGGCCGAGAAGTGCAGAGCAAATCACAATTCTGAAAACAAAATAACAAATTACAAACGCAAATGCAAGTCTAAAAAACAAAATAACAATTCAGAAAGCACAACAACAATTCAGAAAAAAAGCCGTCCCTACACCTACCCTAACCCTACCCGATATTTTATTTTCAACTTTTTGATTATTTCCTTCATTTTTATTGAAAATAAATGCCTTTAATTGCTAATACGAGATGTGAAAAGGGAGGAAAAAAAAGTTCGGCAAAAGGTGGGATCGAACCCGGGTCGATCGCGTCAAAAAGCCTAGGGCACGCACTTATCCATCTGCGCCACTGGAGCTGACGCTTTTCAGCCACTTTTAACTAAATATAAATAGACACCCCATATTTTTTATTCCAGAGTAAGGACAATTCATACAATACATTTAAACTGAGCTACTTTAATACCATCTCCAAACTTTCTACCACGACTCTGCTGTTCTTCGGCTGGTTCTTCCCTGTATACGTTGATTGACAGATGTCTCGTCCAGTCAGCGATGAGTAATCCCAAACCAATGGCGCTGTCTCAAACTATACCTACCTCTTCCGGTTTGTCTGATTTGTCGTTGTGTTTTCTGACTTGTTATAATGTTTTCTGAATTGTTGTTGTGCTTTCTGAATTGTTATTTTGTTTTTTAGACTTGCATTTGCGTTTGTAATTTGTTATTTTGTTTTCAGAATTGTGATTTGCTCTGCACTTCTCGGCCACCGTACTTACATACACACTCTTAAACCGAAGCACTTAAACACATACAAAAATCTTCCTTTCATTTGCATTTCACGTCCGCTCTAGCTTGTTTCCTAGTCTAGCTTTCTAATAAACCTGGCATTGTAGACTATAAATATTGTTGGCTCTCTGACAAATTGCTTATGTTCCTCTATTGTAAGTCACTTTGAATAAAAAGCGTTTGCTCAATGCAATGCAAATGCAATGTAAATGCAGTCTTGTGTATGTTGCACAGCCACACCTACAGCAATTTCCACTGACTGTTGTTATGTAGCAATTAAAAAATTAACGCCCAACCACCCATGACAAAACATTCTCCATACAAGTATAATTCATATGCATAACAGGTATTGAACAGTATTACTTCAGGCGGGGTACTTTAAAATGATCAAATGCACCAAAGGACTGATCAAATTTAATACACTACAAAATAGATGACAGATATACAATCCAACCATGCTTTGGAGGGTGAACATACTGAGACAGAGGGTCCTAGAAACTGCTCATTAGAGACACTGTCTCCCCCTACAGGAATATGACTAAAAGAACATGCTAAGTATCCAAAATCATTCATTTTATAGTCAAAAAGCAATTTACTGACAATAATAACAATAATCATATTATAACAGTAAAAACGCCTTACTTGATGTGGTGTATTTTTCTGGCAACAATCATTGGGAAGTCGACTTCGAAGAACTTTTTTGGCATAATGTTTTCATCCTAAAAATGTAGATAATACATGCACTTACATACTACATAAGATACTTCGATTGTTTATCAAAAATATTTTATGGGAGTCTGTATAATAATACATCTTATTCCTTATTAAAAAGATATATATCTAATATATTTATTATTATTGTCTTCTTTTTGAATCTCGAAATAGCTAAATGCGAAATTAAATTTTTTTTTTAAACAAAAAAACAACAACAACCTTTAATCTCCAGAAAGTAGTATCCAGTCCTGCCCCAAGATTCACCACCTGGCAATCACATTGCGTCTTCTTGAGAAAAGCATCAATAAGAAGATTCATCCCTCTGACACGACCATAATAACCTACAGCACAATGAATAAAACAACAGCGTATTTGATTAAACGCAGCTGCAAACATTAACCAGCAGGGGGAGATATTTAAACAATCTCTCTTACCTCTGTTGATCTCAGGTGCTTTACGTTCACCTATTTGTCTAACAAAATACTGGACGTAGAGGTCAGTCCAGTAACCTTTACTGGTAGCAAACCTATAAAACAAAACAAAACGTTATGTGAAATATTAAATTATTATTGTAAGTCGATTACAAATAGTACTACAGCGTTGCTCTTGAACATAAAAATATTTTATAACCTGTAAATGATGAAATAATTTAAGAATTATAGAGCTATTCATGTCAGTAACACTGTGCATAACCACGACTGAAATATATTCCCCTCATTTTGATGATACGCAGGATGCTCAATAACACTGCAGTTGAATGTCAAGAGAGAAGCACGGTATTTAGAAACACAGAAAACCATGTTTAATAATTTTATTTTTGATCACTACGCCGTGCTACCTTTTGCATGTCGATGCATCGTCGCAAGTTGCTCTGACTGCTTCATCAGCAGTGTCAGAATCTGTAAATGGCTGTTTGGATGCCATGGACACTTATAGATTTGAAGCAATGCTGATAAACACACACTGCGTTACATATACATGCTGTATTTGTATGAACACAAATGCTAAATGTTAGCCAAACTGATCGAGTTTCGAAAAACGCCGCAGTATAAGATTCAATACTTCATTGCCAACAGATTCTTTAAATATTTTTTCAAGCACATTCATTTGAATCAAGCATACTGATTTTCACAGCCGCTAAACTGGACCAAACGCTCCGATTGACAATCACATCTTTACATCTTACTACTTCCGCTGACGAAACTTTCCCATAATACATCTCGTGGGCGTGGCAGCGAGGAGACCTTACTGCGCATGACAGTGCAGCTTTTAATTCACATTTATGTGTAACATTCACATTGGTTGATGTGTAGATGTTTACGCTTATGATTCTGCAAATCGTAATCGATTTTGTTTTATAAATACTCCGTCGTTTTATATTATTGTTCACAACAATGTTAAACCCCTGCATCACTCACGTAAATGATAACGGGAAAATGTCCCGTTAGCTACAGATGGATTATAGATATTAGAGATTAAGGATTTAAGGACTATAAAAACATGTATCACTTAAATCTGCCATTTAGACGCATGCCACACATAAAACTAGATCAAGTATTAACCGCGTTATTGTAGATTTGGATTGGAGTAGCCGCAGCTGTCAACGAGTGAAAGTTATAAATAGAAAGACAGAGACAAAACTTATTTTATTTCATTTTATTAGTACTATTTTCAGCTTTTACAACATTTCCGAAACATACTGTTCTTAAAGTATTATTAGACAATAAAATCAATAGTGTGACGCAGAACAACATGAGGTGAATGGAATATAAAGGAACATGGTAAAAAATATCTTATAAAAAGATCATATTATATAAACTAAAAATTAGTTATTTACGCTGTAAACAGAAAAAAGGACAGTTTTGGCCAAACACTAAGAGAATCCTTCAGATGAAAATTCCTACAGTGCATACAGGGAGTGTGTGGTCTATCGCGAGAGGCAAAAGGTTACGTTTTAGTCGCATAACATTAGTTAATGGAAACGCCGTCATTTCGCAATACTTTTTTATCGACATTTATAAAATATCGCCAAAGTTTTGCGCAAATCTGTAATGGAAACGCGCCTTGTCAGTCGGTATATGAGTGGACACTGAACTCTACGTAGTCTAAGTAGGCTGCGTTTCAAAACCTTTGGAGCAGCCTACACAGAAGGCATTTTTGGAAATCACAGACGCTCAATAATGCTGTCTGTAAAGTCAGCGCGCTAGGTTTCGAGACAGCCCCTGTGTCCACATTAATGTCATCACGATCATCCCGGAGCTGCGCTGATCCGAGCTGTGAAACACACACTCATTACCGACACGGTTGCAGTGATCAGCCCGCTGCCATGCTCTTCCACTCTCTCACGTAGATGTCACGGGCTGGCATACGTGGAAACACCGCTAGACTCCCGCTTTATGAGAGCAGTTGCAACACGGAATGACATGAAACGAGCACCGCTATTCTCCGGAGCTAACTTTTTCCACACTACTGTTTTTTTCTCTCCCGATCGGCTAATTTTCTAGCTGCTCGGGCTAACCGTACACCGGGCTGTTTTAATGTAATTATCCACACGACTTCACCATCGTGCTCAAAGATCTTTCGGCTCATGAGGCATCGACGAACACACTCTCCTCGTCTTAAAAACTGGGTTTTGAGGCCGACGCCACTAAAATGAAGAAACAGTTCAATCGGATGAGACAGCTCGCCAATCAAACAGTTGGCAGGCGAGTATGGATTTAAAATTTTTATTCGGTTTTGCTCTCATGGATGGGCACGGGCAGCTCTGTCATGGTTTGGTATGTTGTTGTTATGTTGTCAAGGCGGTTGCTGCCTAAAACAAATATTTTCGATTTACCGCTTAGAATAACAGCATGTTAGCTAAAGAGTAAACTTTCTTCGTTGCTTTACATTATATATTTAGATTACGTAATTGTCTGACTACAAACTCAACTTTTTGCTACTTTTGATTTGACTGTTGACTGTTACACCGTTACTATGTAATACTAAATCTTAATGGGAAATGGTTTAAGATAAGCTATCTGATAAATTACTGAAGATTAGAGATGTCTGATTGGTGAATGAATCTTTCTATTGAATCGAATCTTTGCAATGAATCGGTCGGATCTGTTCAAAAACTAGTATGAACAATTCGTTAATGAATAGAATGACTGTTAGTAGGATTCGTTGTGGCCTTATTTTGCTGTGCCTGTAAAATAAAGTTTCTTATAAACTACTTGAGGCCAGTCGCATAAACATAGCCACTTTTGTTAAGACTAATGACTAGTTTGACCAACTAGCACTTGGACCAGTCTTGGAGAAAAAAAAGATAGACCACTAACTTTTAAGACTAGTCTAAGCAGTTAATGCAATCGGCACCTGAAGACTAGGCGTCTAATTCGTGAACGAATAATTTTTTTGGAGTCGGGTCTTTAAAATGAGTTGGTCAGATCTGTTCAAACAATAATTCGTTTGAACTATTTGTTCACGAATCGACTGAACGATTCACTCACGAATCAGTCTGAGTTCTTCTCAGTTCTCAAACTCATTCAATGAAAATTATATTTATGTTCTAACAGACTCAGCTGAGTCCTGACTGAAACAAACAGAACGTAAAATTACAAGAAAACACGTGTATTAGTAAAACTAAAAAATGTAATAAACAGAAATGTATGACAACATGTTGTTTTATTGGAACATTTCAGTATATGTACTGTAATACATCATGTTCGGCATGTCAGGGATCAGAACGTAATATATCCGCTGAATCATTTTTTGAACTGGTTCTAAGAACCGAATTATGATAAGTCTGCCTTCCATCACTATCACACATATTCCTTCTTCATAGGTACATTAAGAACATCCTGGCTCTTTTTGAAAATACAGTTCTTGGATGTTATGTGTGCTTATTGTATTTTCTAATGTTTGTTTGTCAGCCAACGTGTCCTTTGAGCTCATACTTTGTATCCTACATTGAAATGGCATGTGCATGGTCATCACTTCTGTCTCCTCTGACTGTTGATAAAGCCTCAAACTGCATTCTTCATTCTGCACAAGCTGCTTGAGGCTAAATGGGCCTGTAAATTCTCAACATACTGGGCACAGGTCTCTCAGGGAGGTGTTAAAGCTGTAAATGCTGTTTTTTTTTTTCTTCCTCACGTCAAACCATATTTTGTTCACTTTAAGCCTTTTGAGTAGGCCTAATACAGACTTTAAATTAAGTTTGTATCAATTATACTAACTTTATTGCACAGACCACATGACTAAATGAACTGTAACATTTCTAGCAGAGAATTACTTTCTTGCTTGAATAGATGGTATCAGAGATGACATGCCTTTCACTTTAGTTTTCTAACCAATCATAGCACGTTTACAAGGAGGAATGCACCTGCCTATCAGCTATGCTCATTTAACTAGTGGTTAACCTGACCTTTAGCATCCATGTCTGAAGCCTCATTCCCTTTAAACGTGTGCAATTTGATCAGCCACCAGAGACATTTAGCTAGCATGATGACAATGAGAAATGCCAGTAGCTAACAGTTTACTAGTGTTCACACTGAGCCCAACTGGGGCAAGGTCATCCCTGTTCAGTTTAAAAGAAGATAACCGAGGTGATTTATAATTTTGTTGCAAAGTTTGGAATACCAGGAACTTTACAACCCCCTCAATCTTGCTAGGCCTCAGAAAATTACTGTCTGCTATAAAGAGGGCGGTACGTCCAGCACCACTAGACAGCCCAAACAGTGTATTTTCACAATATGTGAGGTGTCAAATTATACCTCTAAATGAAGATCTACATAGTAATGAACTTCCAAAGCATCATTTGGTTTTAAAGTAATATTATTTAAAATATCAAGCGTCAGGCACAGCGAATGAGTAAATCACTTTTGCTACAAAATATGTTTATTTTGTAATGCATGCCGTTTTTTAACTTTCTTGAAAAAAGGGATCTAGAAAAATGTATCACTGTATCCACAAATATATTAAGCAGTTTTAACATTGATAATAATAAGAAATGTTTCTTGAGCAGCACTAAATGAGCATATTAAAATTATTTTCTAAATGATTATGCAACATTGAAGACTGGAGGCTGTTGAAAATTCAGCTTAGCCATCACTGGGATGAAGAACATTTTAAAATGTATTAAAATAGAAAACAGTCATTTTAAATAGTAATAATATTTTTCATAATGTCTTTTTTACTGTATTTTTAAGGGGTCATTTGATGCAATTTCAAGTTTTCCTTTGTCTTTGGAGTGTTACAATCTGTTCGTGCATAAAATCTGTAAAGTTGCAAAGACTAAAGTCTCAAACCCAAAGAGATATTCTTTATAAAAGTTAAAAGGGTCCTATTATGCTTTTCCACTTTTTCAACTGTATTTAGTCTGTAATGTTGCTGTTTGAGCATAAAAAAGATCTGCAAAGTTACAAAGCTCAAAGTCCACTTCAAAAAGAGATATTTTATTTAACAGAAATCACTTTTCAAAAACTACAACGAACGACTCGTTTGGACTACAACGCATATTATCCGGTATTTGTGATATCACAAATATCGACGAATGGGACGAGACCTGGTTGAGCTGCACTAGAGAAGGCAACGAGTGTTATCACTACAGTATGTCGCAAAGCAGACGAACACACCCTCTGTTGTTTTCTTTGTTTAATCAGCCACATAATTGTAATTGTAGGTGCACTTTATTTCATTTAAACCTCCTCACCTGTCAATTTAAAATTAATCCCTAATTGAGATTTTTTCTAGTACACCCCCAAAACAAAATCAAGACTTTGTAAAAGAGCATAATAGGACCCCTTTAAGACTCATCCACGCCTTCTTAAAATGCCTCGTTTGAACACACCCCCACAAATCTATGTCACTGTGTTGGAAGATTTACATAACACCGCCCAAATGTTTACGCAAAGAACGAAGGCAGTACTTTTATTCTCGCTAGTATTGTTGCCACTGCTGCCATGTCGTGGAGATGCTGTCTGTTTCCAAATATGTTAAGGGGTGTAACATTTCCGTCTCACTCTTGAGGTATTCGGCCAATCACAACGCACTGGATAGCTGGCCAATCAGATCACACCGCACTTTTCAGAATGATGAGCTTTGTAAAAATCGAAGCGTTTCAGAAAGGCGGGGCAGAGAGGAGTAACAACAATGTACGGTATGTGGAAAATAATGTGTTTTTTTTAACCTTAAACCATTAAAAGCACATTGCATTACACCAAATAATGTTATTTTTAGCATCGTCATATGACCCCTTTAATTAAATAAATGAAGCCTGCTTTAAAAAAAACCAAAATTTGAATCATAGTGTAACACAAATTTTTGACTGCAGGTTGAAATAAATTTTTTTATTTTACTTGTTTCTCATTAACAATTTTGTAAACACAGAGTCATTTGCTAAATAAAATGAAAACATCAAAGCTATTTGTTGACTATTGCCTTGTAAACACAAACGTTTTACATGTGGATAAAAGAGATTCAGCTGGAATTCTCATCTCTTCCTGAATTTATTTTACGAATCATAAATCACTTCAGTAGGATGCAGAAAGCAGACTTGAAGCGGTTGAGGGTCGGACGGACGTAAGGGGGGTGTCGAGGTGGCTGGGCGCAGGGCTCAGCTGGTCCCATGGTTCCTGTGATTGTGAGGAGGCAGTACACTGTGTTCGGCATGCAACCCCTCAAAGGAAATCTCTCCTTATTCTTTTTTTTAAACAGGAAGTCGTACTGAGGAAGTTTCATTTCTATGAATGAAATCAAAAATCAATTCTGAGGCAGATCCAGCTATGATCTGGGGTTTAAACCGTGTGACCAGTTTCTACCTGACGATCTAAATGGCACGCTTGTGCATAACACCATCCCAAGGCACATTAGTGCCACGTTACCTCACAATTTATCAGAAGACTAGAACCACCTGTCAGTTTGCTGATGATGCAGATCTATTGTCAGCTCAGGCTTTTCACTGGCCTCGGGTGCTGTGTTTGTTTCAGCAAAGAGGAAAAGCAAGATTGTAGTAATTCAAGTAAAAGCATGGCTGACTGTTTTAAGCCGTTACAGAAATCAGCAGTCAGTGCAAAGGTTTTTATGGTTGCTATCTGCTCTTAATCAGCTTCTTTATCAAATATTGTTGATATCAGTGTGTAATGCTCAGTTCAAACCATGAATGGACAATATGCTTCAGGTCATACACTTGACACTTCACTGAATATAATGTATATAGTGAAATGCTTCCTGAGCAACAAATCAGCATATTAGAAAGATTTCTGAAAGACCAATATGACACTGAAGACTGAATAGCTGCTGAAAATTCAGCTTTGATTTCACAGAAATAAATTACATTTTAATTTTATATTTTATAATAGAACAAGAGTCATTTAAAATGATGTTTTATAGTGTTATTGTTTTTGCTTTTTTTTTTTTGTTGGGTGTACCATTTTTACTGTATTTTTGATCAATTGCTAGCCTGACAGTGTCTGGAGAAAGCTCTGGAAACCGTTTCTTTTCAGTTCTTCTTTACATCAAGAGCTTGATTCAGACACACTTTCAAGATGTTTGGAGTTCAATCTGGATTGGTTTCAGTCTTGTAGGCCCTTTTTCTTGTCCTCCTGTGTTAATTGAAAGCAGCTGTTCTCTACTGTCACAAGGTTACAACCGTGGAGTGTTGGCAGAAGGAGGAACTGGGGCTGAGATTTGTGGGTAACATGGCAGACTAAAGGAAGACATGAAACTGTATACAATCAGACTCTTGAGCTTTGACAGATCATTTTTCAGTTATTCAGACCCTGTATTCAGCTTTAACCACATTAGTCGAGCTCCATTAGAAGCTAATGGCGATCATGTCTGCTTGATTGCTCCTCAATAATTACAATGGCAATAATTGTTTTATTACTTTTTTGATAACAAAAAGAAAACACAAGGTCTTAAAATTACCATAATTAACTGTCAAGCCAGCTTTGGTGACAGATGTGTCGGTAAGATAAAGGCATGCTTTTACATCTGGAGCCTTAAAATACATAAAACGAAATTAATAATCATAAAAAGAGACAACTCATTAGCTTTGGACATGAGCATGCATTACTGTAACCATTGAGTATTACAAACTAATTCCATTTGAAAAAATGCTGTTATTTTGAATTTAACGAGCCGTTTTAGGAGGGTGTGGTTAACTCTTAACTTTTATAAAGAATATCTCTTTGGTTTTGAGACTTTAGTGTTTGCAACTTTACAGATCTTCTTTATGCACCAAGAGCTTGTAACACTCCAAAGAAAAAGGAAAAATTTAAATCGCATCATATGACCCCTTTAAAGAATCTTGAAAAAGGGTATGATCGTTTCCAAAAAATATTAAGCATCACAACTGTTTTTAACATTAAAAATAATATGAAATGTTGCATCAATTAGGCTTATTAGAGAGATTTCTAAAGGATAATTTGACACTGAAGACTGGAGTAATGGCTGCTGAAAATTCAGATTTGCCATCACAGGAATAAATTATAACTATAACTATATTAAAATCAAAAATTGTTATTTTAAATTGTAATAATATTTCACAATATTACATTTCACTTCTGAGTAAATAAATGCAGCTTTGATAAGTATAAGAGACTTCTTTCAAAAACATTAAAAACACCAAAATGCTTAAAGAGGTCATATGATGCGATTTACATTTTTCTTTTCTCTTTGGAGTGTTACAAGCTCTTGGTGCATAAAGAAGATCTGTAAAGTTGCAAAGACTAAAGTCTCAAATCCAAAGAGATATTCTTTATAAAAGTTAATAGTCAACCACGCCTACCTAAAATTGGCTCGTTCTAACACGCCCCCACATGTCTATGTCAAGATGTGGGAAGATGTG
>NW_015670386.1:376415-377615 GCF_001515625.1 Sinocyclocheilus rhinocerous | reverse complement strand
AGAGCACACCTCGCTTTTTCAGACCGATGAGCTTTGTAAAAATCGACGCGTTTCAGAAAGGCGGGGCATAGAGGAGAAACAATAATGTACACTATGTGGAAAATAATGTGTTTTTTGAACCTTAAACCACATAAACACATTTCATTACACCAAATACACCAAATAATGTTCTTTTTAGCAACATCTTATGACCCCTTTAAATGTGGTTACTTACAATGTGGTAATTAAAAGGATTTTACTGCAGTATTTTTACATTTATGCTTGGTGTAAATGACTGACTTCCAAGACACTGGCAAAATAAGGTCTTAGCTGTAAAGCAATAGCATAATTGCTGTCTACCTCTTGGAGAACAAATAAGATTTTGTGAGTGTACAGTGAAACTAATACTCCAGGTTATGACGGGCAAGCTTACACTATTGTATAACGTATGACATCCTCCATGCTTTCGAATGTTACGGTTGCCACAACAAAAGGTGCAGACACAGAGACAGGCCCACCTCGACACACACAGGAAACATTTCAACAATGTTTTATTGCCACAGACTGCTGTATGCTGGTTTTTATGTTGATGTGAACTCATAGGATCATAAATTATAAATATCTACCTGTTCTCCCTGCAAACTTCAGTATATTTGATTGAACATAGTGAAATCCTTTCTGATCTTTACAGTAGCAAACACTTGGGTAACAAACACTGACGAATCAATAAAAATTTCATTAAGGAATACAATTTTTAGGTGAGGTCACACAACCTGTCTCTGAGTCATTGTTCTGAAACAGTAGTGTTATAGATGTTTGTTTGTTTGTTTGTGTGTGTGTGCGTGTGTGTGTGTGTAAGCTGTGTGAACTGAGCTGGTGTTGTCCTTTCACATTCTCTGTCTCAGATAGACAGGACATAATCTGTGCCATGGTCAAAGCCCTCTATTAGTTTACTATTAATAGGGCCTTAACTATTTGTTCACAAGGCTGACAGTGGACTGCTAAAAATCCCTGGGAAAGTAAATGCCTGTGACTCCCGTTTCGAACAGCTGGTTTCATTAGACAGACTGTCAGCTGTTGGCTACTCCTAGACTTGATCATTAGAGTCTACAGTTTAATTTATAAACATTATGTCATACTATAGGCTGCACAATTAATCAGAATAAAACTGAAATGGCTACATGACTATTACAATATATATATATATATATATATATATAT
>NW_015670386.1:330545-376326 GCF_001515625.1 Sinocyclocheilus rhinocerous | reverse complement strand
CTGACGAGCTGCGCAAAAAATCGCGCGAATATGAACGTGGTTTTGCGCAGCTCGTCAGTGAACAACGACTCTGTGTAGTTAATGCTGCTCAATGTGAAAGCACGCACGTGATGGAGATTTAACGCTGATTACAGAACTGGCTTTTCTGACAAGATGCGTGTTAAATATCGCATGCGATTTATCGTGCAGCCCTAATATATATATTATATACTGTATGTGTTTCAGAGTGAAGCATGGCACAGTGTACTTTTACCCACAAGCAGCTCATGAACCAGTGCTTTCAGTCGCACCTTCCAAACAAATTACTGGTAAATTACCATAAAGAGATCATGTGTGAACAGGACCTTTTAAAAAAATATGGTAAATTTGTTCTGGTAATTTGCGGGTATGAGAAGTTATAACATTACCAGTAAATTATCGGTAATGAGCTCTGTGTGAACGCAGAACGAGATTACTGGTATGAGCACGCATGAGTTCAGAACACGCTGATGTAAGATGTCTACACTGTGCCAATCATAACATTCTGACACAGATGACGGATTTACTCTGCGCCGTTTACGGAAGTCAAAGAAATGTCTGGAGTCGTCTAATATGATGTCTGTATGATGCATAAATGTGAATGTTTGACACAAAAATGAAAAGATCAACAAAAACACTGACCACGTATATCCCTCCATATTTACATTTACATTTACATTTACATTTAGTCATTTTGTCATTTAGCAGATGCTTTTATCCAAAGCGACTTACAAATGAGGACAATAAAAGCAGTCAAAACTAACAAAAGAGCAACAATATATGTGCAAATGACAAGTCTCGGTTAGCCCATTGCAGTACACGTAGCAAGGTATATATATATATATATATAATCAAACCACTGGCGTGCGGTTCTTGAGATGCCATTTTCCAATAGGGTTGACAGGAGAATCTGGTGGTTCACCGTATCAAAAGCAGCAGACAGATCCAGCAAAATAAGTATAGAAGATTTGGAAGCCGCTCTTGCCAGTCTTAGGGCTTCAACAACTGAAAGCAAGGCAGTCTAGGTCGAATGTCCACTTCTGAAGCCAGATTGGTTGCTGTCCAGGAGGTTGTTTACAAACACAACACCCCGGGAAGCACAGCCATTAAGAGGTCATTTCTGGTTAATGATGTGTAAATATTCTTAAAAATGAAAAGTTTGTTGTCATTTGAAAGTGTGTAGGCCTTCTTGCATTATTATGCCGTTACATTATGATTATATATTCAGTGGCATAAAATGGTGTTTAAAATGACAATAATATCGCTTATCGCAATTATTTCTGGGGCAATATATCGCACAACAAAAAGTTGTTATCGTGACAGGCCTAAACAGCGCATTTTTGTATTTACCGGTAAAGTCGTTCCGGTACTTTTACGGGAATTTACTAGTATTGCTGTGTGAAAGGCTACAGTAGGTCTCAGAGCGGTTTGATTCACGTTAAATGCTGCGCCACACAAACTCATCTCAGCATCTGATCTCAGTTTGGCTCGCTTATAACGTGCGACATATGAATGCAACATATTTCAATCATCTTTCCAAAGTTGTAATCAGAAGCGCTTATAAACCAGCTGTTGTCACCCACCAAATAAAATCTTGATGGCTTAATGTTTAGAAATGAATAAATTAAGACAGCCATAAATATTAGTATTGTAATTTTACAGTTGTGCTGTATTTATTTTTCTTAAATCTCTATTTGTTTTACGGTGAAATATTGCAAAATGAGTATTTCTAATTTTAGTAATACATTTAAAAAAAATAATATTATTTATATTATTTTGATAGTTATTTTGAAATCATATTAGCAAATTCTGCAGCAAACCTCAGGCTTATTTATTGTTTTAAAAATCACAATCGCAATTTTTATCAGAAAAATGTCAATTGGATTTTCCCCCTAAATCATGCAGCCATATTACTTTAAATTTGTTGTTTTGAGCAGTTTAAATGGATATGGGTTTCATTTCTAATGATCTGTTGTCTTCTTTTACAGAGCGGAGAAAACAGAGGTCCTTAGTGATGACCTGTTACAGGTGACTGCTTTTTATTTCCATCTCTGTCTGCAGTGAAGCCGTTCTATTCTTTGGCTGTAATCCATTTTACATTACATCAAATGGTGGGAAGCTAGTGAGTCATTGGGTAGAGAAAGGTGAAGTCATTGATGTCAAGCAAATACATTCCATTCAATTTATTTTTGTCACATTAGAAAGAATGTTCTCTTCTGAAAAAATGAGCGAATGGATTGCGTCACGGCGCTTTTGCTCTCCTTATGTGAAACTGTCCCCTGTGAAATTGTCAAAGTTTGGTTGCCATGGAAATAGTGTCAAAACGATCTTCTAGAAACGCAGGGACTTGACTCCGTGAAATAGAGAGTCATTATCTGAACTTCCACCAATATTGTGTTCGTGACCGCTTGTTTATTCCTCTTGGCCGGCTGCGTCTAAAATTATCTCTATGAGATGTTTGGACACATCAAGCGAGAATTATGGTGACATCCCCCCATGGCACTCAGAGGGGCTTGCTTTTTATTCTGGGTTCTGTGTGGTGCTCAAGGATGATCACAGTGGTATCCCATCACCCCATTCTCAGCTGTCTGGACACCCGTGTTACCTCAGGGCTGCTATGCTCATGCCACTCACAGATGCATTCAGGGGACACTTTTAACATTGTTGAGCGTCTAGATAGTGGCATCCTCCCATTTTGAATTGCATCCAGTTTTCCCTAATCGCTTGTCCGGACAGGACGTTTTTGCGGCTTTCATTTTGCCAGTGACTATTCAGTATTATAGTGGTGTTTCCCCAATATCTGAACATAGCATAATATGTTCCGTTACAAAAAACTATAGCTCATTGTTTCTGCATGTTTAGTCTGTCATTGGCTCGCCAGTTTTTGGTCTGTGATGGCAACAGGCAAACATTTAAAGACCTCTCACACCAGATAATCCAAACAACTTCCCTCGAATAGGATCTCCCTCAGCAGAAAAGCACCGACAATAACAGTCAGCGATTCCCCTTGTTCCCATGCCAGGTGGCGGGCCTCTGTGCGTTCTCATGCCGGAGACGCCTGAGCTGAATGTACGCTTGACCCAGCTGCTTTGGGACGGCTGTGAGGGAATGTTATGACGTAAAAGAGGCAGAGAAGTGTGAGGAGGTGGTTATCTCCTCTCCCAGCCTGTGGAATTCCTGATCTGGGCTGTTTTTGGAACATGAGTCAGTTTTTTTCCTCTCTCTCTCATTCGGATCTCTTTTCTCCTCCTCAGTGTTTGTTCAGTCATACCGCTCTCACAGTTCTGAAGTGACATTCTTTTCATGGTTGTTTTTAGGGCTGGCATGTGTTCGAGCAGGCCCGCCCTGCTCGCATCAAAAAGCTGACTTGTCTGTCATGACGGTAGTTTTCAAAGTCTTAGGCAGTGGATCTCTGTTCCGACGATGACACCCTATATTTTTTCTAAGCATATTTGCTGCTGGTAAAATAAGAGGCCTAAATAAGAAATGAGAAAGTAAATGTCAGTCAAATAAAAAAATGAATACAGTGGAGCTTAATTTCGCAGTCCTCTAGAGTTAGATATTATGAATATGATTTATCAGATTATAAATGTTGGAACAGTGCCAAATACATCCTGCTGCAGACATTTATTTAGTTAGATCATTTTTGTCACAAAATCCACTTGTATCCACTGCATTTAGTTTTTATTCTATATAATGGAATATAATATATAATTGTTTCAATTTTTATTTTCATTTTTAATCAATTGTATAATAATTATACAATTATAAATAGTTGTATTTGTCAATGATAAATTCCAGATAAAGAACTACATTACCAGTCAATCCTGAAAAGAAATCCACCAATCAGAAAATTGACAAGCAAATCAGTACAAAATCTCATCTCACTCTACATCTCACACTACAATCAAACTAGTTGATATATATATATATATATATATATATTGTATTTGTCAATGATAAATTCCAGATAAAGAACTACATTACCAGTCAATCCTGAAAAGAAATCCACCAATCAGAAAATTGACAAGCAAATCAGTACAAAATCTCATCTCACTCTACATCTCACACTACAATCAAACTAGTTGATATATATATATATATATATATAATTTTTATAATTAAATGTTGTGATTTCATCTCAGCTGGCTGGATTGGTCCACTTTATTTTTTTATTATTTTTATTAAGTTTATTATTCTATTTGATTATTTATTTATTTATTTAATTGTTCTATAATTATTTAATAACAATAAATGGGAAAAAAATATTCCACAACAGTTTTCACCAAATTACCACATTTAAGTGTTTATTTTTTAAATGTGATTGTTGGTACATTTTACCAGTTTTTACCATACTTTCAAAACAAAGATAAAAATAGTAAAAATATGCAATATGAAAATAATTGAAGACAAAATGTGTTTTACTGAGAAAAAACAAGATTTGGTTTTTAAAAAGCCTTTTTCCAAAAGGTACATCTGGAAAAAGGGGGGTCGTCTTATAATCAGGGTTGTCTTATATTCGGGCCAATACGGTAATTTTCCTCATAGAAATGAATAGGTAACTATGGTGAACTAAACCATGCTCCAGCACCCCCTTTTTAACAAAACAGAATGAAGTAAAAAAAGAGAGTCTGGTCTGCATCTGTATTCTCTATTTATGGCATCCCATTGCTGAGCTCATGCATTTAAATCTTAGGCATCCCAACAGGGCAGATGAGTCATACTTGTCTTCTTTATGCAAAGTAACATATCTTTTTCATGCCTCCCCAGGGAGTGGTGTGATAAATCATGTTTGACCTTACCCCACCCTCAAGACTATGAAAAGTGTTTTATTCCTTTCTAACAGCAACACCTGTTAATTGACACGAACGCTCAGGCTATAATGTCTATTCTAAAGCTAAGATGGAAAGCTGAATTTATTAAATCTGTTTCATATCACAGAAGCTTCCCATGCGATATTACATAACATGCCTTAGGCACTTTTTTACAGGCTCTTTTCTTTCAACACGATGCATACAGGCTTTGCATTGAGTGCTAGCCACAGCTCAATATGGATTGTGGGTTGTTATTGATGTTTTGTTTTGCTCTGCACAGATTGAGCGGCGTATGGAGTTGGTGCGAGTCGTTTCGCACAACACGCACAAAAGAATGGTCGCGTGTTTGCAGGGGCAGATAGGCACTGATGCTGAGAAGAGACATGTAAGGGCATAACAGTGCTTATGACTGCACAAAATGTCAGTCATCACCACATTTTGTCTGCTTGAATTTGCATGTAATGTTTCACAAAAACTCCCTGGTTTTCTGGCACAGAAAAAGCTTCCACTGACAGCGCTGTCACAGGCCATGCAGGATGGCGGAAACCAGTTGGGGGAGGAGTCTCTGATTGGGTAATTGGATGACATTAACATTTAAATAGATTTTGATCAATTACCGCTTAAATGTGGCTCTTTATTGTTTAGATTGGTAATGGATTAGTTCACTGTATCGTTTAAATGAGACGATGGCGCAAAAAAGCGCAGTGTATAAAAGCACTCGTGCCATGCATTTAAAAAAAAAAACAGTATAAAACATACAAATATTAGAGGTTTTTTTTCAGTAAGATTTTTGTAAGGAAATGAAGGTCACACTTTATTTTAAGGTTCAATTCTCGCTATTAACAAACCATTAACTATGACTTATGCCTCAATAAACTCCTAATTTTCTGCTTATTAATGGTTAGTAAGGTAGTTAAGTTTAGATTTATGGATGTAGAATATGGTCATGCACAATGTGTGCTTTATAAGTACTATGTTAATAATAGGCATGCTAATAAGCAACTAGTTAATAGTGATAATTGGTCTCCATACTAAAGTGTTACTGAAATACTTTTATTGAGCTAAGATTAAATAAATTGGTCAAAAGTAAGAGCAAAGACATTTATACAGTTACAAAATTCTATTGGAAATAAATGCTGTTCTTTTGAACTTTGTATTCATCAGTGATTTATAAAAAATAAAAAAATGTATCACGATTTCCACAAAAATATTGAACAGCACAACTGTTTTCAGCATTAATAAGAAATGTTTCTTGAGCACCAAATCAGCATATTGATTTCTGAAGGATCATGTGACATCGAGGAATGAAGTAATGGCTGCTGAAAAAATAGCTTTGCCATCACAGGAATAAATAATATTTTCAAAACATTTAAAAATGTAAAACATTTTTTTTAAATAGTAATACTTTTTCACTATTTTCCGGTTTTACTGTATTTTTTTTTTTTATCTTGGTGAGCATAAGAGACCCCAGTAATTTATATTCAGTATCATCTTTGCAGGAAAATGATGGAGATGTGCGGAGATGCAGAGAACAGACTGGCCTCTGAACTAATGCAGCACGAGATGAACATTGAAAAGGAAATCTTAGACCCCCTCAATCAGCTAGCAGAGGTACAGACAAACATAAAAGAATATGCATGCTCGTTTCCCCAATTTAACATTTAGATTGGCTAATTTTTAATATCAGCCACTTATTAGCCACGATTACCTGACAAAATTGATTGGTATAGGCCAGAATGTTAATAGCAATGCTTGCGTAATCTTATTGTTTTTTCAGGTGGACATTCCTAACATCCTGAAACAGAGGCGGCAGTTAGCCAAGCTGGTGCTGGACTATGACTCTGCCCGAGCAAGGTGAGGTTTCTGTCATGCATCAGGTTTCACTATATCATGTATAGCACCTAGTTCATGACTGAAACGGTCTCTTTACAGGTGGTTGCAGGCGACCAAGTCCATAATCTCAGGAACAAACACACAAGCACTGACAGCCAAAGCAGACTCACTTAAAGAAGAAGTCGATGAAGCTATGAACAAAATGGAGCTGTGTAAGGTACTGATGTGCAACATGCCTAAACATGCCTTATCCTTATGAGTTGCTTAGTTATGGATTTTACAGCAACATATTGTAGCGGCGTGTAAGAACGATCGCATCAGCTTGGCTGATGAAGATCAGTTAGATGACATAACATTTGCTTAGTTTTCTGAGGTAAGCTAATTTGCTGAGGTAAGGTAAGTGAGTGCTAGTCATAGGAGGATTACTGCTAGAATGTTCAGCCAAGCATATTGAAACTCAATATATAATATATATAAGTTTCAGATTTCTAAAAGTAACGTACAATACCATAAGTCTGCAGTCAGTAAGTTTTTTTTAAGAAATAACTTTTCAGCAAGGCTGCACTAAATTGATCAAGAGTGACATTGTATCTCAAATAAATGCATTTCTTTGTATTTTTACATTTTCTATTCATCAAAGAATAAGTATCAGGGTTTCCAGAAAAAGAAGCTGTGATGATAATAATAATAAATTTTTTGAGCAGCAAATAAGCATATTAGAATGATTTCTGAAGGATCATGTTACACTAAAGATTGGAGTAATGACTGCTATTTTCTGAGGTAAGCTAATTTGCTGAGGTAAGGTAAGTGAGTGCTAGTCATAGGAGGATTACTGCTAGAATGTTCAGCCAAGCATATTGAAACTCAATATATAATATATATAAGTTTCAGATTTCTAAAAGTAACGTACAATACCATAAGTCTGCAGTCAGTAAGTTTTTTTTAAGAAATAACTTTTCAGCAAGGCTGCACTAAATTGATCAAGAGTGACATTGTATCTCAAATAAATGCATTTCTTTGTATTTTTACATTTTCTATTCATCAAAGAATAAGTATCAGGGTTTCCAGAAAAAGAAGCTGTGATGATAATAATAAAAAATTTTTTGAGCAGCAAATAAGCATATTAGAATGATTTCTGAAGGATCATGTTACACTAAAGATTGGAGTAATGACTGCTAAAAAAAAATCAGCTTTGCCATCACAGGGAATAAACTATTTTATATTAGAAGTTAAAAAAAGAACAGAGTTGAAATAATATTTCACAGTATTACCTTTTTTACTATATTTTTCATCAAACCCCAAACTGTATTTTTACCAGCCCCAAACCTTTGAATGATAGTGTAGGGTGAGTTTATTGAATAAATGAATATCCTTTTCAGTCTTTATTTTAAACTTTTTGAAGTCTGTTCAATGAAAATCGTGGCTCTTAAGCCCCGTTCACACCAAGAACGATAACTATAAAGATAACGATATTAGCGTCGACACCAGTGAACGATATTGTCCGTTTATTCCAAGCGCACGCTCGTCTGCTGCTTTAAATTCTCAAGCTCGTTACAGCAGGATGGATTCTGATTGGCTGTCAATTTTTTATCGTTCATCAGCTGGAAAAAAATTGTTTTGAAAGTGATTCCAACTATATCGTTTCTCTTTGTCTTTATCGTTATAGTTGTGGTGTGGACTCTGCTATTCTTTAATACTGAGAACGATTTTTAGAACTATATCTTTATCGTTATCTTTATAGTTATCGTCCTTGGTGTGAACGGGTCTTTAGTCTACAATGTTTTTCTTGTTTAAATAACAAAATATGATATTTCTAATCACAAGTCCATCTCAAATAAAACTAGACATCAGTCTGCTTGATTCAAAGTTCATCGACCCTGTGGCAGAACCATTGAGCTGCTAGTCAGCCATATGGTGACTGATTTATGATGCAGCGGTTGTTATAACTGCAGAAATCTGATGTGTAATCAGTGTCGTAATTACAGACAATTTTTTCTTTCTGACTGAATAGTCACTTTTGGTAAATGGAGATGTGAAATAAGGTCTCGAACCTGCGTCACCACTTGAGCAATTAAGGCTCAGCATGTGTGTTCCTGTTCGACATGGGTTTGATTGCCAGGGAACACATTACTGATAAAATGTATAGCAATGAGTATAAGTCAATTTGGATAAAAGCATCTGCCGAATGCATAATGTAATGTATCAGGAGCATGTGGCTAACCGCTGTGCTTGTTTCCTGTAATATCCAATTTCTCTGTCTGAACAGCCAGAACAAAACCAATAGTTTCAATCATGTTTTTTTCCCCCTTCCAGGATCAACTTTCAGCAGACATGTACAATTTCTTCTCAAAGGAGGCAGACTATGCCCGCTACTATGTAATGGTAAGAAGCTTTTTTGTTTGTCATCCATTTGTTCAATAACTCACTTGCTGTGTTTATTCCTGTTCAGTTCCATGTTTGTAATGGCCATTGTTCATACTGCTGTGTGTCTCTCCTTCCTCAATGTCTGCTCTGTTCTCAGTTATTAGAGGCGCAAGCGGATCATCACCGAAAATCTCTCACCTTGCTCGAGAGCGTCCTGCCAACCATTCAAGCTCAACAAGGTGACTGCACAGTTTCTTATTGCTGTGTATCTGAAATAACTACCAGTGAAACCTAATTAGCCTCTAGTGATTAATAAGCATCCTTAAAACTACATATTTTGAGGATGAATGTCTAGTTGATTGATTGGTCTTAAAGGGATAGTTCACTGAAAACAGAACGTTTTTCAGAAAGTTTCTTCTGTGGAAAATAAAACTAATTATTTTGAAGAATGTTTTGACTGTGTTTGTCCATACAATGAAAGTCAGTGGGGTTCAAAATCAACATTAATCCCAATGTGTAAAAAAAAAAAAAAAACCCTGATAAATATTAGCGGTGCAACGGAACGTAGATGATCCGTACGGATCAGGCTGCACGGTTTGGCACGCATGTGATTTGCGGATTAACTGTTAAGTTTAACCATCATAGAGTTAAAGTTTATCATTTGCACATGTTTTGTCTTGCCAGTTTACACATTCAAGCAATTTTAACTCGCGCGCTGTCTTCTGTGTGCTCAGCCGCTGCCGCACACACGCAGAGAGAGAGACACCGCGTGAACAGCGAATTGATTCCTCTTTCACATACACACAAAGTTATTTTAAAATACCCATTTTGGCAAGTATTCTAGTAAACACAGTCGGTTATGTCTTAAGTGAACGTAAACAACTGAGAAGAAAACCGGACGTGTGTCAGTATTAGGTCCGTGCATTTGGTCTTAAAGAGACAGCAGCCAATAAATACCTGTTTCTGTCTGCTAATCAAACACAGCTCCAACAAAGATTAATCTGTATTTAACTTGTGCAGTGAGCACCATTGTGTTATTTTACACTTAATTATTACATTTCTGCACCTGAATGCTACTGTTACTTTGTAACTGTTTTGTTGTATTCATCTATGCTTGTAATTTGTGTAATTGTTCTTGTTTTATTACTAACTTTATTAGTTAAACTAGTAGTTTTGCTGTGGTATAGAAGTACTTAAAGTAAGCTTTCACAAATTTTTTATTTTTTTTGCTGATCCGAAAAATTATCCGATCTGTGACTCAAAATCTGTAATATGATCCGAACCGTGAGTTTTTTGATCCGTTGCACCACTAATAAATATATTCTGTTAAGTTCTGCTGACAAAAGTCATACAGGTGTTGACATGAAGGTCCGTAAATAATGACACAACTTTCATTTTTTTGGTCAGCTATGCCTTTAAGGAAACCTTATATAATTATGCTGGTTTCAGATAAAGACGTCCATCTATAGAGACTCTTTTTTTTTTATGCAATTAAATCTTTTTCTTTTTTTAGACTAGTTAAATCACTGCTGGTAAAAATATACAAAATAAAACAAATAAAAAACAAACTACATAAACTATCAACCAGATTAGTCAGCTACAGTAGCTGGTTGTTGATTGAGTACTGCACCATTGTGACCATCCCTAGTGACTAATGTAGATATATCAAATGAAAATGAAGTGAATTTAGCCTGATGGTGTGTTTCAGTGGTTTTCTGTGCAGTCCTTAGAGGCTCTTAATTGTTTTCATTCTCGTTTGTGCCTGGAAATCTGGCGCTTGAGTGCTATAAATTGTTGTTGTGATGTTTTCCTGCAAGCACCTGTGAGGCAGAGAGACTTGGTGTCCCAGCATGTGGGCCATGAGTAATATTTCTCAGATCTCACCCACCTGGTTCATTTGCCTTTTTCAGAAACAGTAAGATGGAAAAAGACAGCTTGAAGGGGGCTTGACAGCAGGATCTAGTGTTTACAGTAGTTTGTCTTGATGAATCACAGATGAACGCTCCTTCTGTAAGTTGTTGCTAGTAAATATTCTTTAAAATAAAGGTATTTCTGTTTTCCTGATAGATTCGTGGACTGAGAAGCCAGCGTTTGGAACGGCTCTGGACGAGCACCTGAAGCGCAGTAGCAGAGAGATCGCGCTGCCTTTAGAGGCCTGCATCATGATGCTGCTGGAGACTGGAATGAAAGAGGAGGTACGGCGAGACCACTACAGTGTTGAAACAATACATCACTCATACACATCAAATACTGTGTTGTTGATCTGCCACAGTAATCTTTTCCAATCCGGTCAAGGCAGATCGGCAAATGTTTTCAGTTATCGAAGTACTGTTCAACCTTTAACAGTGTCCACATTGTACCGACACATCTCTGAAACTGCTGCTGCAGCTATCCAACAAAACAAAACATTTCAAATGTTAGAGAATGAATTTGGGTCTTGGCTTTCACCCTAAATCCGTCTTTAAATTCATGGTTCTCCAGGGTCTTTTCAGAATAGCTGCAGGAGCCTCTAAGCTGAAGAAGCTGAAGGCAGCTCTGGATTGCTCCACCTCACAGCTGGAGGAGTTTTACTCCGACCCGCATGCCGTTGCTGGTAAGTCCTGTTTTGTTGTGTGTATCAGTTATATGTCATTCACACTTAATGAATGTTCATTTAAAACCACATTCTCCTGATTTAAGGGGCATTAAAGTCGTATCTCAGAGAGCTGCCTGAACCTTTGATGACTTACCAGTTGTATGATGAATGGATACAGGCTTCCAAGTAAGCCATCTTGCAGTACTTTACAGAATTGTTTAAAGGAATCTTGTAGTGTTTGTTTTGTTAATTACTGGGCTTTTATTTTGTCAAGTGTCCCTGATCCAGACAAACGGTTACAAGCTTTGTGGGTTACCTGCGATCAGTTACCAAAAAACAACAAGGCAAACTTCAGGTGGGTTTCAACTGCATTTTAATGTGAAGTGTAAGCAGTTTGTGCAAAGTTCTGGGGCTCCATGTGTGAAATGGCACAAATTGTAAACTTATATGTGTATGCAGAGAGGTTTCAGATTTATTGAAATGTTATTGCTAATCATCTGCAGATAGTTCATGTGCAGACCCATGATACTTCCCAGTTTAACTGTATTAGAAACTAGAGAAATAGAGCATTTAAATGTAATTTTTGCTGATAAAAATAAATAATAGTAAATAAAATAGTGACATTATTATTTTTTTAAATATAAAAAAAAATACTGAAGACATTAAGATTTAATATTCAAGAATATATCTTGAATATAAGCATGTTATTTATCCTGTAAATGTGGTTTATTTTTTCTCGTTTTAAGCATAAACCTCACCTAATGCAATTTTTCTTATTTTATTTTAATTTGTAGTAAAAAAACAATCATTTTCTGATATCAGTAGATCACTGAAAGAACTTGTTTATACATCAGGACTTGCATTAAAAAGCAGGGAAAAGACTACAGTAAAAAGCAGTTTGTTTCTAAATTGCTATCTTCTCATTTAGACTATTTTTTTCTGTTTTACAGATACCTTATTAAGTTCCTTGCTAAGCTTGCACAGGAAAGTGACGTTAACAAGATGACCCCCAGCAACATTGCCATTGTCCTTGGACCCAATCTACTGTGGGCCAAAACCGAGGGGTCAGAATATTTTTTGCAATTTCCAGCAAACACGTTAACATATTTAATTGTGCTTTTTTTAAACTCTCCTTTCTTTACCTACAGGAGCCTAGCAGAAATGGCTGCTGCAACCTCTGTGCATGTGGTTACTATAATTGAACCCATCATTCAGCATGCAGATTGGTTTTTCCCTGAGGGTAGGGGCCATAAAGCTTTAAATATATAGTATTTACCAATGAAAAAAAGTAAAAAAAGTAAAAAAAAAAAGTATTGCTGTCAGTTTTAAGATGAACCTGTTTCTTGTTATTCCTTCAGATGTGGATTTTAATGTATCCGGCATGTTTTCTATGCCTGCGCCCCTGCCAAACAACGTCAACCACCTGACCCCACCAGATTATGACTCGGGCACCATAGAGAGGAAGAGACCTGGCAGCATGGTGGGCCCAGATGGTGAATTGCCCCGGAGAGACGGGTAAAACTTCCCACAAAATCTCAATTAACAGTCCGATTCCCTGAATCAATCACACTAGTTATTTCCTCTTGCTTCACAAGATCTGCAATTAAGCTGATTTAGAATGCAGTTTAATTGAGCAATTAAAATAGCGGCTCAGATTACACTCACCATTAACCACTCGGGTGTTGTCCATTCTACTGATAAATCTCTTGCTTTTCCCTCTTAACCCTGCAATGTGTGTGGTGTAATTGGGATTTCTACCAGTGCAGATTACCCTCTTGGTTTCTGTGGTGTCGCTCTCCTGGGAACTTATTAGCACTAGTGGTGTCTCTGCTGTCTCCTCTTTCTATAGCTCTGCTAATAAATTAATGGACCACAATCCTCGTAGAGGCAATACTGTACCTAGAAAGCAGCACGCTTCGCCTGCCTTCCAGCCCCCGCTGCCCCCGGTGGAGGCTGCAGGTAGTGCAGGGGGTCAGCCTATGGCTGAACTCCTGCTCCAGCAGCCTGCGCAGGTGGGCCTGGGCTTAGAGAGCTGTCAACCCGGGCTGGCGCTGGGGATGGCAGCCCTGGCAGCAGCACAGCAGCTTCTAGCTCAGCATACTGAGGAGATCAGGTAAGACTCCTGCATGCTTCGGACCGTGCCGGACCAGTGCAATGCATGAATGAATCAGCCCTGCATGCACATGGAATAGCTGTGGAGGGACAAAGCGGATCTTTCAACTCCCTTTTTTCCAGTGGTTTACATTGTTGTGTTCTATAACAACCCTAACATATAATTCGTTTTACTGATATTGCTTTTCAGCAACAGATGGCAAGTAGCTATGTTTGATAAATGTATTTTGTGAGTGAAGGGGAGTTTAACAAGATAAAGAGAGTAGTATTTGACTGCCCATGCTCCTCCTCCATTTAAAACGAAACCGCTTTTACTGCTTACATTGAAAGGTAAAATGTGCAAAATCAGCTTGTCATAGTACCCTCAAACGTGGACCTTTGTATCTTATCTACTTCTAAGATATTAGAACCTTAATATTCATTTTTATCACGCATACATTTAAAGAATCTTTGATAGAATTGTATGTACAAAATCTTGTCTTTTTTTGTCTAAATTGAATTAAATATATATATATATATATATTATATTTTATTTATTATATTATTGACCCTTTAATCTGTATATACCATGTAATAGCCAGGGAAGTTGATATGGCAATAAATTAAATGCATCCAAGCAACCAAGTACCTTAAGGGTCCATAATAGTTAGACAACTTAGACAACCATTTTTGACGTCTTGGGTACCCTTAAGGGCCGTAGTTCCCAACTAGGGGGCTTCACAATACACATTGTTTCAAATAAGCTTTAGGCAAGGCAAGGCTGTGGTAATACAAAGTGGAGAAAAATGCAAGCAAATTATTTAACCAAAAAAAAAAAGAAATGGAAGAAAAGAGTAAATTAAGTGCTTTACTAATTTAAGATTTACAGAAAATCATTATTTAATATTGTGTTGTAATATTTTAATATCTCCACGTTTATAGTTGCATTTAGCCAATTAGAGCTGAGCAATAATATAGTTTGACATTTTGCAACAATACAAGCAATATCTCAGGGATGTTGAGACATAGTGTATATTGCCCTATGCAAGTATACTGTATGCGGATAAAGTAGGATATACTTATTCAACTTTATATGAAGAGCTGGGCGAAAATATAGTTACATTTTGCAACTAACTAACTTAACTAAATAAACAAATGAAGAGTTCAGATGCAAAAGCCTCTTAAGTGCTGTCTGGAAACTTCTTCTAAAATGAGCATTTTTATCAGGCACCTATATTTATGTTCGGTTATTTCACTTTAATTGCATAGAAAAGGACCTATACATTGCCATTAGAGTAAAAGTACTGAACCTAAACATAGGAGTCTGATAAAAATGCTCATTTTACATGAAAATTTCAGATGGCACTTAGTCTTTATCTATCTATCTATCGATCTATCTATCTATCTATCGGGGAGGGGGGCTTTGAATATCAATTTTAATTTAAATATACATATGGATATTTAGGATGATACATGGAGTCAAAAAGGTTGAGAACCACTGCTTTAGGTGTAGATATGGTACATATTTCTACTTGCTGCCTCATTGACAATCTTAAGCTTACTTTTTGCAAATTTTTTTCTGAAATACAAACATATTTTTTCATTCATTTTTATGTTGAGAAAAAAAATCCACATTTAAAGAAAAAAATACTGAGTTTAGCTTTAACCATTTCAAACTTGATATTAAAATATTCCATCACAATAAGGCTTAAGTTTGTATTTGTGGAGTTTGCATGTTGCAGAATGTCAAATAAATATTATTTACTAAATATTACTGATTTATATTTTTTCCTCCCTGCTTCTCAGTTCAAAGCCCCGAGAACCTGCGTCCACTCCTCCAGCTCAGAGGAATGGCATCCCAGTCCCACCGCTCCCCCGGCGTTCCAGTCAGGATCGCTTCCTCGCCCGAGGCCTGTGCCTAAACCACGCAACAGACCTACTGTTCCCCCTCCGCCCCAGCCTCCAGCCACAGGAAGTGACAGCAATGGAATTTGCAGTGCTGCTTTCAAAACAATGGGTGAAGCTCTTTTATTTCCGTCACTCTACGCTTCTGTTTAACTGCCTGATTGTTTGCGTTTCTGCGAGTTGCGTAAGGTTTCGGGCCACATGAAGACTGTGTCTGAAAGCTGAATAGAATTTCGATGTAGCTACATAGGAAATAGTCGTTAAGAAAAGTGGATTCATTTGTAATACCGCTGCTTGGTGAAATACTTCACAGAGATGCAGGATGCATTTATTCACACAAAGTTTAATAACAAAATGAGTGCACATTTAACTCACTACTATTTTAGAATTGCATTTAACGACTAACATTTTAGAGTTGCACTTCCTTGCTCTGAACACTGTGACTGTCCCAGTGTCATGAGAGAATTTTGGTACATGTCAGTACTAGAGATCCACTGATGATCGATTTTTACAATTTTTACCCTTTTTTACTTAATTGTTTTTTCTTATCTACGATGTCAACCAATAAGTGCAACCTGAAGGATTTTACCCAAAATAGCACCCCAAATTAATACACTGCTATAACTTATTTAACATTTGACATTATATTAATAGTATTACTTAATTCTGCCATTTATGTTTTTGAGTGAGATATGTTGCAGATATCCTTGACGTGCAGCATTTTAGTGAAAGCAGGGATGCAAGCTTGTCACTGTTTGACAAGAAACGCCAGTTTGAATGTAACACGTTTTTGAAATGAAGACCGTATGGATATTAGTACTGTAATTTTTGTTGTTCTGTAAAATAACATTTGTATTATTATTGTTATTATAAATATCAAATACTATACAATTTTATTTTACAGCACGGTAGTATTATTACTATAGTAATAGTTCTTTATTGGATTGTTTAATTGTTATAATTTAATAATAAAATATTATTATTTATTTATTCATTTATTATCATTATTATTATAGTCCTGGAATAGATTCCATTAAAAAAAACTGTTAAAAGAAAACTATATAGTATGTAGGGTGAGTTTTTCCCTTATATCCTCATTCTAAAATAAACTGTAAATCCTCATTTTAAAGCCAATCCATGAATTTTTGAATTGACTGTTTTACAAGAAAGGCAGAAAAAAATAGTAAAGCACTTTATTATTGTTTTTTATTCAGATGCCCAATTACAGTCAATAAATATAGTCTAATAAATTTAAGCACCGTATGTACTTAACAGATTTATTAGATCACCTGTCATAATAAAAACAAATATTTTCAGAATCTGTCAAAAACTTGTTTAAAACTAAAAATATTATTGTCATTTATGAGGCAAATAAGCTTAAACGATAAATAGTTTTTATTCACACATTACCAAAAAACACAATATTTTGTATGACCGCCTTTGGCCTTGATAATAGCTGGCATTCTTGCTGGCATTGTTTTTATGTACTTTTCCACAGTTTCTGTTGTTATTGACTGTAATTAGGCATCTGAATAAAAAAAATTAATATATATTTTTTGAATTTCTTGTAAAACAGCAAATTCAAAATTTCATGGGTAACAACAATAATTATACTTTATCATTAGAAACACTACTGGGACTAAAGAGCTTACACATACTGGTGGATTAACCATTAAAGAAACATAAAAAATGATTTTGGTAATCACCAATACTGTTCGTTTAGGGCAGCTGTGGCACAAACCTTAGGGTGGTGGTGGTCTAATAAATTAAAGCACTGTTAAGCTTAATTTTGTATTTTGATTAGTCGATTAGTTGATTAGTCCATTAGTCAGCATGGTCTGACTCCCTAATCTTGTATCTTACAGATTCGGGGATGACATTTAAACCACTGGCTCGTGCTCTTGTTCCTGATATCGCCATTGAGAAGCCTGCTACCCAACTCAAGGACACAGACCTTGACACAGAGAGCACTGTCCTGTAAAAACGGCCTTGACCCCCAAACACCCTTTCCCTTAACCAAAGGTTTGCTAAAGGGCTGCTCTTCTCACCATTACCAAAGTGTTTATAATCTTGGCTGTATTTCTCGAATACCCTACGCTTAAGACAATCAACAATCCCAGTGGCACCAGGGAAACAGATGCACCGAGATATTGCACGTTTATTTACACATGCCTTTCATTGTGATGGCAGCAAAAATGACCTGTATTGCATGAGGAACTGGGTCTGTACGGTGATGGGGTGAATTTGGTGAACGAGGTACTTGGAGGTGAGTCTTAAGTGGCCTTAGCTAAACAAAGCAATTACTCAATTTAAAAGGTGGAAAACTGTGGCTTTATGTGTAGCTTGTGACTGCAGGTCTCCAGTCAGCTAATACAGTACAAATACAGAACATTCCTCTTTTTTTTTCGTTTGCAAGCCTTACTTTTCCGGGTTGGAAACTAGTTTCATGCAATACTTTAGTTTAAGGTATGCAAATGTCAAATGATTAGTTTTCTGCCTTTGACAGCTGATGATTTCATATTTTTGGGGCATTAAAATGACTGGACCTAAACATATGTGGTAGAGCACTACTCAGCTATGTGTAAAAGTAATCCTGATTGGATCATATGTGAAAAAGGCCATTTGTTATTGGACTCTAAATTGATTGCTAAAATTAGAAATAAACTGTTTAGCTGTCAGTTTATGTAATGGAAAAGGTCAAAATATGTGCTTTAGTGATATTCTGGTATGGAAACTTTATGTTATGGCTTTGTTTGTATGTTTACCAAGCCTTGACAAGGATAGCTTTGTATTTCCCTCCTTTTACCCCTGATATGGTACCAAAGTGGGGAAAAATGTGCCACGCGGATGTTAGTCTTACTGTATAATAGCTAAGAGCAGACATAATTGCTTACATTTTTCCCTCCTTGTCTCATTTCCATAAACTCTCATTCAAAAACAAAACATTTGGGATATGATTCTGGTGTGAGGGGAAAAATGTAGGCGATCATGCTCAGTTAGCTTTGCTTTATACATTTTCCTTGCCTTTACCATGCTGCCTTACCTAAGTACACTTACAAGAGCTATTTTACCGAGGTTTGCAAAGTAAACTGACTTCACACTTATGAAACGAAAAGTTGACGGTGCATTTGAAGTTCAGAAGCCTGCATCTTTATTGAATTTGGAAAAAGACAAAAAATGCTTTGTATTACTGCTTCAAAGTGAAATAAAAAAAAGAGTGAAATAAGAACAGGTGTTTCATTGTGTAGTTGTTGTCTTCTCAGATTTATTTATTTTTGGAAATGTGTTTCTTCACCAGTAGTTTTGGATATATAGCGAGTGCAAAAAAACGCTAAAAATATTACACCATTTTAAGTTAACTGTGACCACCAACACTATAAGTGAACACCACCGATGCCTCTAATTAGAGTCCATTAATGGTTTTACACACACTTGAATGCATATGTGGAGAGAATAAACAATGACCTGAGAATGACTGTATTTCTCCAGCTGAACTAACACTTGCAGTTTGCCATCATTCAGTTGATTCAATTGTTGTATGCTCATTAATTTAACAACCTATTCTACTCTTTTTGCACACTGAGTGCAAGCTGTCATTATTGTGTGAAATTACATAACAGAATTTTGCATCTTCTCTACTCCTATACAGCCTGAAGGGACCAACTGACGGTTCATTATTTTGCTTCCAGGCCAACTTACAAAATAATTATTTTTATTTTATATGTGAAGAAAGAAACCATAGTGAAAAACAAGCAGCACAGCTTTGGGGAATCAATGAGGACACTAGTCAATTATGTAGTGAATAATCACAATCGGCCAACCAGAATCCAGTTTCGCAGATATGAATAATTCATGCATTAATTTCGGTTAGTTGCTTTTGGATTTTCTCCTCATTCTGATCTTTGAGCGCCTTGGTATAAAGGACTGATATAAACCAGATCTCACTCTAAAATGTGTCGGTGCCGATAGCCTTGTGGGCAGCGCACCGACATGTAACGTAGTTGCGCTTCGGGTGTCCCGAGATCGAGTACCTCCTCGTGGAATTTTCCCGTTCCTACCCCCCATCTCTTGCTCTCCCACTCACATCCTGTCATATCTATATTGTCCTGTTATAGAAAAATTGCAAAAACGCCGGAAAAAAAAACGTATAATTTATTTATGAAGAGAGAATTTAGCCATATACTGTGCTGTTTTTGTCTCAGTAAATAATTTTTTTGTGTGTTTATGTGTAATTGAGTTAAGTTTCTTGATAAATAGGCAGGGGTTTATTATTAGTAATTTTCCTGTATCCTGATTGATATATGTTGCCTGGTAACGAGAACATTATGATGGCATTCAAAGTGGATATGGAGAGTGCACTTGGAAAAAAATTTTTTTGTATAATTGTGAAAATAAAAATGCAATTAAAAAAAAAAAAAACACTTTACAATCTGACATGATTAGAAGATACACCTTTAAATCAGATTTAAAACTGTTGTTAAATGTAACAGTAAAGCAGCTGTAAATAAATAAACAAATAAATAGATAGCTAGCCTATAACTTTAGGAATTAATAAAACCAAAATTGCTATTTTTTTACTTTATTCTAGTAGTAAAAAGTAGAAGAAATTCGGTCGGATTGAGATCTGTGGGATTTGGAGGCCAGGTCCATAAGGGAACCTCTTAAAGAAGACCTCCATAAGTGGATACAGTTACAGTACAAAATAACTCCACAGAGATGAATTTCCGCAAAAGCGTATTTATTCAGGCAAAACGAATTAGACATCTGATTAAAACGCAGCAATATGTGGCCCTTCGATATTGAAGCCGATATAGAACTGCTCGGGAAAACACTAGGTTAGTCACGCCAACAATTTGTACACAAATATTAATTTACAACTAATTAATTTGGTAAAACATATTCAATATAACAAATCGATACAGAAACAATCAAAACAGGAATACATTACATAAATAGAAATACTCTGCTACATGCAAATGCAAATTGTAGGTTTTCTCCTGGTTGATTGGTTCTGACAAGAAACTAAGAAAAATACACAAAAATGACAAAAACAGGCAATAAGGAAGATCATGCATTTGTTCAAGAACAGAAGACGCCAAGAAGAAATGCATTGGGTTATCTTAAACAATAGTACCTAAAAAAAAAAGTCAGACAAGCTACATACTCATTTTAAAAGAACAGATGATATGTGTACCCTTCTGCCATTTAATAATGTGAAGCTTTTGCATCTTCTTTTCATAGTTGAAAACCAATTTCATGATGTAAAACCTACTACAGATTGTCATGCGGGATGAAACCACCGATCAATTGCACAACTAATATTGCAATAAAATACAAATGATCATTGATTTGGAAAATAGTTTTATCTTCACTTATGAAGGGTGCACTCTTGTTCTGCTATAATATCGGCGTATCACAACGGAGTACAACAATAAAACACTAATACTGTGAAGAATTTAAAACTCATCTGAAACTTTTTGTGTGTGTGTGTGTGTTAAAATACATTTGGCTTGAGGATGAGTAAGTATACCATACCAAAGTATACCAAAATATACCATCAATCCTCTTCACCTGAAGTGTGCATGTTCCTGTTACATTCTCTAGCAGCTGGCTCAAAACAAGTGTGTGTGTGTTAAAATACATTTGGCTTGAGGATGAGTAAGTATACCATACCAAAATATACCATCAATCCTCTTCACCTGAAGTGTGCATGTTCCTGTTACATTCTCTAGCAGCTGGAAATCTCAAAACAAAATGATTATTATTAGGCTATATTAATATACTTTCTCGCTGAAGTTCTGTATAAAATATATATCTTTTTTATTCTAAAGATATTTTTAATTCATCGAAGACATTTAAAGTAAGGTTCATTTCCCTTCACGCTATCAAGTTCCCTGTTTTTATTGGCACATGGGCGTTCTGGATTAGAAACAGCAGATGCTGTTGGTTTCACCATGCCAGCGGCGAGGCTATTCGGGGGCTTCTGGGGTTTTCTGTTCCTTGCGTCTCACTCAGTGCTCTCTGTTGAATACAAAATCAGCAAACTCTTACTTCACAGCTTTAGTGTAATTACATCTGTGAAAATGGCAGCATTTAAGAAACTCACCTCAAATTTGGAGATAAATTCGGCGAAGATGCCAAAGAAGGTTTCTGTGGTCGTGGCCTTACTGTCTTCTCCAAAGTAGGAGGCCACTTTATGAAACTCATCCATTGCTCTTTGCTGCAAGGAGTCTAGGGACTGCACAGCTGGATGACAGTTTTCCAGAAAGCTCTAATATCAGAGTTAAGGGCTGATACACTGCAACGGAAGTTCGATATATATATATTCTCACAGGATAGCTGTACTTCTCACTAACAAACTCATTCAGAAAAGGCTGTGGATTGGTGGATACACTCATAACCGATGCGAAGCCATCCTCTGCAGTAGCTGGGATTTTCACACAGGAGGTTCTTATGTCTTGGATGGTGGAGTGAAGGTCACTGAGCTCAGCAGTAATGGTCCTCTGATTGACTGAATTTACGATGAAAATACAGGAACATCAATCATTCATCAATACATTTAATTGACATAGTTGCAAATTTTATGTCTGCGTTCCTATTTAAACCAACAGCAAAAAAAAAAACCTCTATTAGAAATGACTTTCCAACAGAGGTAAAACGTTTGAGGTCAGAAAGATTCTTTTAAAGAAATGTATTCAGCAATGATGCATTAAACTGATCAAACGTGATAGTAATGACATTTATAATGTTACAAAAGATTTCTATTTCAAATACTGTAAATGTTGTTCTTGTAAACTTTCTGTTCTGTAAACAATCCTGAAAAAAGTATACCATGGTTTTCACAAAAATATTAAGCATCACAACTTTGTTCAACATTGATAATACTAAGAACAATTTCTTTAGAATATTACACAATATTATTGTTTTTACTGTATTTTTGATGGCTTGGTGAGCATAAGTGACTTATTTAGAAAAGATTTCAAAATTCTTACAGACCCCAAACTTCTGAACAGAGGTGTACTCTATATACAAATATCTAGCAGGAAGTTGTTCTGACTGACACCTTACCTTTGGCAGCTAGTGGCACTGTTATGAGGTCCCTGGCGAAGTCGATGAGTTCTGGGAAGTGTTGGCATAATGATTTGGCAAGAATATGGAGGAAAGTCGACTTTCCATCAACTGTTTTTGTTGTGTTCAGCTGAGGAGTTTTTTTAATCCATTATTAGGAGAAACATCAAAAATATGAACGTTTAATAAGAACACTGGTCACACTTTATTTTATGGTCCAATTCTCACTATTAACACAGCATTAAATATGACTTTTGCCTCAATAAACTCCTAATTTGCTGCTTATTAAGCGTTAGTAAGGTAGTTGTTAAGTTTAGGTATTGGGTAGGATTAGGGATGTAGAATATGATCATGCCGAATATGTGCTTTAATAAACAACCAATATGTTAATAATAGGCATGCTAATAAGCAACTAGTTAATAGTGAGAATTGGTCTCTATACTAAAGTGTTACCAAAACATTGCAATGTTTTGTCTGTAATTATTGCACACATACCTCGGTAAGAAAATTAATTTTGAATCCTGTTGTTTTATTCGTCTTGGGTTGACCATTATTCAGATAATTTCCCATTGCTAAAACAAACTAAAAGCACAAAAAGTGTACAAACCGTAAGAATAATATTTAAATAAAGAGCAAATATTTCAAAACGAGTGGCTCCGAAAACACCAACTCCTCTGCAGAAGATTTTCTAAAAGATACAACATTTATAATTCAGTCATATCTACTGAATTAAGTGTTTTACCTCCAGGATCTTGGCCAACCTCTTGCTGTTTTTAAGCTCTAATGAGGCTTTGTATATGCATTCATATGCGCCTCTCATTTCTTCTGTTTTCTCCTGCACAGTGGTCTTAAAAAGAAGACTCCTCAGTCTGGTTTTATACTCAGGAACTAGTAGCATCTGTAGAACAAGCCCACAAAGAATCCATGAATATTTACATGAATTATAACAGAACTCTGGTAAAACAGCTGGAACTCAAGTAGTAGTAACTCAACAGCACCTGTAGGACAAACTGGTCAGGCTCGCTAAGTTTGGCGGGGTCCTGGTCGTAATGCTGAAACTGTTTGACCTCCTCGTCATCAGGAGCGTAAAGCAACAGTTGTTTAATGTGTGCGGGCTCCAGACGCTCAGTGCTCATGGTCATGAGGATTTCTCGCAGCTCCTTCGGGGACAGCTTCAGATGTGCAATGAGGATAGCTGAACAGGGCAGCCAGATGTGATGAGACATGGATTCTTAACCTTCTCATTGGGCAAATTCCCACACAGTTGCTACAGCAGCAAATACCTACAGCACCTCTTTAACCTACTCCTACACATCTACGTCACACGAGACGACAAACCTGACTCAACCCAGAGCACTTCAACCCAACCCCACTCATACTCACAGGCGTTGTAGGCCTTTTTATGGGAGAGAATCTCGACCACGTCTTTCTTTTTAAAGTTCTCGGGCAGGAAAGTGGGCTCTGGAAGAGAGACTGACACATTTAATAACAGTGTAAGGATGAGCTCTCCTCGCACCAGTAGTGGAGACAATATACTACTATATGGAGGGTTATGAGACTGAGAAGAGGCTGTAAGATGCCAATAACTGGATGAGAATGATGGGATCGGAGACAGACATACAGTAGATCTCCATGAGAGATGAGCTGAAAAGCACAAAGATAGACAAGGTAATTGCGTTCATTTTCACCATCAAAATGACAAGCTACAAACCGGATGCCACATGTGGATGAAGACAGCAATATACAGACAATGTTGAGATGTTGTGTTCCTAAAAAGTCTTTGCCTCCATCTGAATTTCTAGTGTCAATGATATGTCATTACATACATATATTTAAACACTACCATCAAAAGTTTGGGGTCAATAAAACTTTTAACAAACTAATTTGCTGGTTATCAACAGCTAGTAAGGTAGTTGTTAAGTTTAGGTATTGGGTAGGATTAGGAATGTAGAATATAATCATGCAGAATATGTGCTTTATAGGTACTAATAAACAGCCAATATGCTAGGCATGCTAATAAGCAAGTAGTTAATAGTGAGAGTTTTTTTTTAAATAAATTAATACTTATTATACTAATTATTATACTAATATACTATTTTTTTAGCAAGGATGCATTAAATAAAAGGTGAAAGTAAAGACATGTATAATGTTACAAAGAAATACAAAGAAGCACGACTACATTGATAATATATATTTTTTTTAATTCAGCACCAAATCAGCACATTAGAATGATATCTGAAGGTGTGAAATTTCAACTTGGCCATCACAGGAAAAAATAACATTTTAAAATATATGAAAATAGAAAAGAGTTATTTTAAAATTAATTTAAAAATTGAGTTTTTCAAAAAAAATCTTACCACTAAACATTTGAACGGAAGTGTAATAAATTGTATTACTTTAATAAATTATAAAATAAATTAATAAATAAAATTCGTAATAAATATAAAGTAACATTGCATTCAATTATTACATAATAATTAATTTCTTAAATTAATTTTAAAAAATTCCTTCGCCATGATCTGAAACACTCCAATACAGGAAGCATTTAAATATATGAAAGATATATGTTGTTGTGTTTTTTGTTCATAAAGGGTTTTGATTTATGAAATTCTTAGTATTGGTTGATGATCTGAAGACATTCAGTGTAAAAACACAGAAAATCAGACGGGGCAAAAAAACACTCTTTCACAGCACTGTATGTACAGGGGATGATGATGTATACATGCAATACTACACTGAAGCAGCAGCTATAACAAAATAGAGAACTTACTGGAATTCCTCTGTGTGCCGAAGTACAGATCCAGATCCAGGTACTTGACCATGTCACTGAGTTTATGATAATCAGGATCATCTCCAAGCTAGAAAACAGATCATCTGTACTTAATAACATCTCATCACTTCAACATGGTTCTGAGGCGCACTGTGGTTGTTATGTATCACTAACCAACCTGTCCCCAGATAGTTCCTTCAGAGTTCTCCACCTGCTCCCAGCGCAGTCTCTTCACGCTCATGTGGTTGTTGTCAGAGGCTTTCGGGCTGGCTTTGGGCAAAGGTGGAGGATCACAAGGTGGGGGTAAAGGAGGTGGCGGTGGTGGGGGAACCTTGGTTGAGAGCGTACCATCATAGCTTTGTTGGGAAGGCAGGGAATGGAGGCTCTTTTGTTTGGTCAGGTTAGGGGAGGTTCTGGGGGCAGAGGTCTGCTGGCTCTGGTAGATGGACTGGGTGGGATGTCGTAGGTGAGTGTGCTGTGTGCTTGCGTGAGGGGGTTGAGGGGAGGTGCGCGGGGATGACTGTAGGATGGGGTGAGCCTTCGGTTGGTGCAGCTGGAGAATGGGTGGAGCGCTGGGCTGGGGAGAGGAGCGTCGGGGACGGGTGTGCTGGGCCCTGAGCTTGCTGGCACTGCTTAACTCATGAGGCAGCATGTTCACTTCCTGGTCATCCTGGAAACTCATCTGCCAGTGTCACAAAAACAATTAGGGCTTAAAAAAACAACATTGTATGGTACAAAAATGTATATAATGCTCCTACTAAAATAAAAAATCAAATCAAATCAAATGAAATCAAATGTGACCTTGCATATGAAAAGTGTTTAAAGAATGGATAGATGCAAAATTTCAAATTAATAAATATAAATTAAATTTAAAGAATGGATAAATGGAAAATAAATAATTAAATAAATAAATAATATAACATAACATAAGAAATGGGACCTTATGTTGGACAAGAGGTTTGGGAAAAAAAATCAAATCAAATCAAATCAAATCAAATCTGACCTTACATTGGACTAAAGGTTTGGAAAGTGAATGGAAGAAAAACATTAAAAAAAAAAATTAATAAAAATGTGACCTTGCATATGAAAAGCGTTTAAAGAATGGATAGATGCAAAATATCAAATAAATAAACATAAATTAAATGTAAAAAATGGATAGATGGTAAACAAACAAACAAATAAATAAACAAACAAACAAATAAATAACATAAGAAATGTGACCTTACATTGGACAAGAGGTTTGAAAAATGGATGGAGGAATAAAATAAAATAAAAATAAAATACAATACAATTTAAAGAATCGATAGATGATAAATAAATAAATAATGACATAAGAAATGTGATCTTACATTGGACAAGAGGTTTGGAAAATGGATGAAGGAAAAAAGTAAAAGTAAAGTAAAATAAAATAAAAGCAACCCTCCATAAGACAATTGTTTTGGAGGATGGGTAGAAAAAAAATAATAAAATAAAATAAAATGATATTTTTTTTGTATAATTTATATAAATAAATAACTCTTTGTGAATATTTTAATATTACAATTTTGTGATATTTAATTGGCCAGGCTATAGTAACCTCTTTCTGTATCTGACACAAACCTCCTCATAATCATTCTCCCCTCCCTTAAAGTCATCCACGATATTGACCCGGTGTCCCAACTGCTCGCTCAGAGCATCCAGGAACTTGTCGGTGTCTCGGCTGCGAGGTGGACGTGAGAAGGTGAAGAGCTTCCTGCGCTGGGGCAGAGGACTGGGTTCATCAGAAGGCAGAGGGGAGGCAGGGGGGCTGTCTAAACTAACATAAGGATTAGAGTCCACACTGTCTGGAGAAGGAACAGTCTGCTGGTAAGGCTCAAACTGAGGGCCAGGAAAGGATTCAGTCCATGAAAGAGAGAGGCCTGACTTACGGTTCCCTGCAAAATGAACAAAATCATGAGGAACATTTAAACTACACAGGAATACTTATCAGAGATCTTATTGTTCTAAATGTTCTAAAAGGTTTGAAATTGATCCAGATAAAGAACTATAACATGCTAATACATTAAACTAGGGATTTTCAAACTTGTTGATGCCATGGCCCTAATTGTAAGGCCATAAAAAATAATTGGCTTGTATATTGTCATTGCAAAACAAAACCATTACAATATTATTTGTTAAATATTTAAATTGAATTGGAGAGTACACCCACTTTTAAATTATCATCCAAATCTAAAGAGAAACATTTACAATTAAATTAATTTTTGTATAATCATTTGCACAACAAATATTTATCCAAATCCATTTTTTTTCTGCCAACTTATAATATCCAAATTAGATTTTTCTTAATTTCTTACTCTTAAAAGCTATTATCAATAAATAAATGCTATGTAAAAGCTATGTCAACAAATAAATAAATAAATAAGTAGTAATAATAATAATATAAGTACAGTTAATAACAGTAATAATGTTAAAGAAATTATGGTACCACTTTACAATAAAGTGTTAGTTAACACTCATTAATGCATTACCTAACATTAACTAACAATGAGCCATACATTTATTACAGTATTTATTCATCTTTTTTTTATGTTAGTTAATAAAAATACAACTAGCTAGTTCATGTTAGCTCAGGTTCATTAACTAATGTTAATAGACTTTTTATTTAGATTTTGTTGAAATTAATGTTAACTAAGATTAATAAATGCTTTAGAAGTATTTTTCATTGTTCATGTAATGTAGTTAACTAATGTTACTAAATGTAACATTATTATAAAATGTTACCAAAATTATGTATAAAACAGGTTTAATTAATATCTTCAGTTAGTGTGTTAACTTTAAAAGCCCTCCAAAAATATTCTGTAATTCTTTTAACTCTCAAAGAAAAATAAAACCTATTTAACCCCTTGTGGCTCCCTGGACCCCAGTTTGAAAACCCCTGTTTTCTATCTTAAATTATCTACATAAGCAAGCACATTTAGTGTAAATTTGTCACACAGGTCCCGCACAGCCATTTTTATTTTTTATTTTTTTTGGAGGCACCATGTGTCAATTGTGGATGTCAGAACAAACTCAGAATACCTGCGTTACTGTGTGTGAAAGACTGAGTGTATGTGTTGTTCTCAGCGTGGCCCATGCCAACAGCCCTGGGTGAGGAGTGACTCTGGAGAGACTGGTTGCTCTTCCCGGGAAACATGTTCTCAAGCTCCGTGTACACTCCTGACATCTACGGGTTGGGGCGTGGTTAGATGAGACTATGCATGATTTCATAACAGCAGTGATGACAGTGCAATGAATTGCGGATGAGCAGTAAATGGTACCCACGTGGCTGAGATCTGGGGACTCTGGGAAGGAAGTCCCATCCCCACACTGTCTTTCCTCTGGAGTCACAGGGTCAGTGAATGTTCCTGAGACACAGAGAGAGCGTGGTCCAGAAACAGAGCATGTGCACAGAAAGCTGCTTGCCCTTCAGGAGCTAAAAAGAGACTGAGGGCAGTCAGCTTCAGCAGCGGGTCTGGCCGGTAGGTGGCTGAGAGGCGCACAGCGATTGCAAGCAGTTTATAGCTTTAGCCTAATAGATGCTGGTGAATCATAAACATGGCTGAGAGCAGTTCTGATTGCTTGTTTACCCCAAAGAGGGACAGAATGACATGGCTACCTGAAACAATGTTACAATGGAGCAATGCATAGCATAAACAGTATTCTATATAAACTTATTGGCCTATATCAGTTCTACATCATACTATGAGCAGGATCCAAAATTAACAAGTATGAAGCATCAAATAAGAGTAACAAATTGATTTTATTAAATGCCAAGTAATTAGTATTTGTGCCAAGTAATATATTATATATATACTGTAGATTTTTCAAATGATTTTTTAAAATAAACATCAAGGTATTTTTAAATGTTCTTTTGAACTTTCTATTGACCAAAGAATCCTGAAAAAAGTATCACAAAAATAATCACAAAATATCACAAAAATTAATTTAGTTAAGCATCACAAGTTATTTGAACATCGATAATAACAAGAATCAGCATATTAGAATAATTTCTTAAGGACTATGTGATACTGAAGACTATAGTAATGGTTGTTAAAAAGTCATATTTGCCATCACAAGAATAACTTTTAAAAATACATTAAAATAAAAATTTGTTATTTTAAATTGTAATAATATTTCTCAATATTATGAATTTTACAGTTTTTTTGATCAAATAAATGCATAAGAGACTTTTCTTTCAAAAATATGAAAAAATCTTAGCAAAACCCCCCAAACTTTTGAGTTTATAGTGTATATATACATTACATAAAAATGTTATATTATATTATATTATATTATATTATACAATTTTCATGTATTTATATGTTCAGTGTGGAAAAAGTTCATTTTGGACCCTGCTTTTTTGTCTAAATCCAAAAAACTGATAGGGGAAAATGTCATACCCATTCCCAGGTGAGTGCCGATGATGCAGTCGTCTGAGCTTCTCTCTCTCACAGTGTTTTTGTGAGAGGTACCTGACACTCGCATGGAGCTGCTCCGTCTGTGGGTTTCTGGACCTACCTCTGGTTCTGCGGTAATAAACATGCACAGTCAGAATGCAATCAGGGCAGAAAACCCCTGACGTTCACACAGTAAAGCCACAGCTAACCTGCACTCTTGAAGCCCAGGAAGCGGGCGATCTTGCTCTTGCAGTGTTCCTGTTCCTCGTAGGTCAGCAGCTGGTAAATGAACTGCCAAATCAGCTGCTTGGCTGGAGTGTCCAGCACAGGAAACACATCTACAATGAGTGTGTCCACATTCCTGTTTACATGCAACAGAGGGAGTCATTTTAGAAATAATTGGGCTGCTCTCTCAGCAAGCAGTCACACCAGTGAGCGTTATTTATTATATTTGGAAGAACCCACAGATTGCTCTTGATTGTGAGTATCTATTTGTGCTTGAGGCTGAAGCTATTTTTGAATGCTTTTCATATTTGCCTTGCTGCTGCCAAGCGACAGAAAATCCCTCGCTGTGGGAACAGTATGCTATGATATTTGTAATCATATGGCAGGATGGTTACAGTCTATAAGTGTTAATTAGCTCTGAAATTCTAACTTGTATGTTTTTTTTGTCAAACACTGCATTGGTCACTAAAGTCATGACTATAAAATACAATGATATCTTTCATTAAAAGAAATGCACTTTGGAATAATTACAATGTTTTGATGTTTGTGAAACAAGTCCCTTATGCTCACAAAGGTTGCATTTATTTGATTAAAAAGACAGAAAAATAGTAATATTGTGAAATATTGTTACAATTTAACATAACTGTTTTCTATTTGAATTTATTTTAAAATGTAGTTTATTCCTGTGATGGCAAAGCTGTATTTTCAGCATCATTACTCCAGTCTTCAGTATCACATGATCCTTCAGAAATGATTCTAATATGCTGACTTTGGTGCTCAATTATTATTATTGGTACTCAATTATCAACAATGATTCTTATTATTACCAATGCTATTATTATTATTTGCTTCTTAATATTTTTGTGGAAATCATGATCCATTTTTTCAAGATTCTTTGATGAATAGAAAGATGTAAAGAACAGCATTTATTTGAAGATTATAGAAATTATTTGTATAAATGTCTTTACTGTCACTTTTGATCAATTTAAATTTTCCTTGTGGCCTAAAAGTATTGCTTTCTCTTTTTTATTCACCCTAAACTTTTGAATGGTATAGTGTATCACTTCTTACACAAAAATATTAAGCAGCAAAAACTGTTTTCAGCATTGATAATAGGAAGAAATGTTTCTGGAGCAGCAAATCAGCATATTAGAATGATTTCTGATGGATCATGTAACACTGAAGACTGACGTAATGAATGCTAAAAATTCTTTGATGCCATATATATATATATATATATATATATTACTTCAAATAAATGCAGCCTTCGTGAGCAAAGGAGCCTTCAACATCATTAAAAAAAAATCTCTATATAAATTTTATAACTGAATTATTCCAAACTCTTGACCTGCATATGTACTGTTGTTACGGTCCCAAACAACTCAGACCACCAAATCTAATCACAAGCATGCCACATACACAACTCCTTTTTGTTTTGCTAAGACAGTATTTAATCTCAGTACTGCCAACCTCAAGTAATATAACACTAAGTCATGTGTCTGCTCCCACTCAGCCATGATGAATTTTGACCTGACCTGTGCTGGAAGAAGGTCTCCAGAGCTTTGCAAATGGTATATCTTTCTTGTAGGGTGAGGAGGTGTTGAAGTTGCTGGCTGAAGGTACGGCCGTGCACGCGGATGCTGGGAGGCAGGATCTCGGCCACCCACTGCAGGGAGCTGAGGGCCGGGGAGCGCGAGCGCGGGATGGTGGGGGACTCCTCCGGCTCTGAATCTGAGAGCGGATAATCTACGGGGCCCTCTTCCAGCACTAGAGTGGGCATGGCACCACTGCCCTGCAGCATGGACACCACTTTCTCATGGGAGCAGTTCCTAAATGTACATAGAATAGAATCAATGTGTAATATAATATACAGTAATATAATATAATATAGGAAAAATCAAATAGCATGTTCTCTTAAATAACACTTATAAATAAATGTACAGTTGGTGGGAATTTTTTATTGACATAATTCTATGCTTGTCAGTCCCCCGGAGGCAGTATGAAATAAATTGCTGTGCTCTTGAGATTAGCCAAGAAACAGCTAAATCATGGCCGCAGGAAACTGATTTACATTTAGACCTAAACAAACAAACTGTGAAAGCTGGTGGTTTGTTAAGGAGCAGCAGAATAATATAAATGCCTAATATGAATAGTCAAACTAAAAATAGCTTGTTTCCAACCCAATTACCATTTGAACTCGTCAACTCTCGTAATAACTCCCTTCAAATCATCATAGAACAGGCACACAAAGTACTAAAAAGTCACTTTTAGGTCTTTCCCAAACAAAACACAAAATAACAAATTAAAAATACATATTAATAAATAAATAAAAAATCTTCCCATCCACTAGCACACAAAGCATGCTGGAAGCTGAAAACCCCCTAGCCTCAGTAATGTTTAACTTGTGTTCAAGCCAAATCAATTGAAATGATTTAGTTAAAACACTATTTAAATGGCACATTTGAGTTAAATCTACTTGCAAGTAGTCACACTGTAATTCAAAAGTTTAGGGTCAGGAAGATTTTTATTGCTTTTGAAAGAAGTCTCTTATGTCCACCAAGGCTGCATTTATTTAATCAAAAATACAGGAAAAAACTGTAATATAGTGAAATATTTAAATGAATTAAAAATAATATATAATATATTTTAATGTATTTTAAAAAGCCATTTATTCCTGTGATGGTAAAGCTTAATTTTCAGCAGCCATTACTGCAATCTTTAGTGTCACATAAACCTTCAGAAAACTTTCTAATATGCTAATTCGGTGCTCAAGAAACATTTCTTATTATTGTCAAGTTTGAAAACAGCTTTGTTGCTTAATATTTTTGTGAAAACCTTTTCTTTTAGGATTCTTTGATGAATAGAAAATTTTAAAGAGCAGCATTTTTTAAAAATATAAATCTTTTGTAACATTATAAATGTAATTTATGTGTCCTTGCTGACTAAAAGCTGACTTAATTAAAAAAAATCTTATGACCCCAAGCTTTTGAATGGTATGGTAGTGCAAATAAAATGGCTAGGTTAGGTGACATTGTTACACATTAGGTTAACTTGATTACATGTTTCGTATAACCACTTAATTATAAAAAAAAACAAAACATAAATTGTGTATTCTTAGATAAGTTTACCACAGTATCTACTGTAATATCACTTTACTGATGTGCAACTTTTAAAGCATCATCACAGCATAACAAAAATAAACGCACCTCATGTCTAGGCCATTGAGGAACAGTATGCGGTCTCCTGGTTTAAGGCCACACGCCTCAGCTGGACTACCTGTAATAGGAAAACATGGGTTTGGGACTGAGAATGAAACCTCAGACACTTGCAGTGAATAATACACCCAAAGCCACAGACAATCTTTCAGTGAACCGTGTTGATGTGTAATATTGCTGTCCTTTGTGATCGGTTGTTAGTAAAACACTACAAGATACTCCGTCGGAGGTCTGAAAGGGAATGTAATCTGTTTTTTTCATCACGATGCTACACTCCTACTTGTTTTTATAAGCAGCCCCACACGGACGGCTGAGTCAGTATTAACTAGCCTCAGCACAGGCCTGCAGTGGGCGAATATCGTCATAATAGACACTCACACACTTACCGCCCTCTCTCCACTCAGAACGTACAATCGTGCAGACTTCAATACAAATGTACCCAAAGCTTGCTCATTAGTACAACAGCCCACTTCTTTTTCACAATGCACCAATAAAAAAAAAAACACTCCATTCCCCTTGAAAACAAACCACTGAACCCAGCTGTGCTTTCCATGTGCTTTTTTATTACAGCCGCCTCTGTAGCCTACAGCGATATGACCCTCAATGTGGCACAAATTCTGAGTAACAAAACACAGCCGTGCCCTGGAAGATGGTGATTTATATAAGGAGAGCATCTTTACTTGATCAGTGGCTGGTGGCAAAAATATGACGGTAAAAAATCATTTCTAGCACTAGATCTGTATGCTTGGTGGCAGGATGTATAATTCTGGGTCAGATCAGAAACCCTCAGAAAAAGAAAAGCCTGACTCACCTGAGAGTCAGTGTTTTTTTTTTCACTCTGATTAATAATGAACGGTTGCAAGTGCTTATGGGTAGATGTCACGATCATTCATATGCACCTGTCATTACTGAGTCGATCCACACAGGAGCGTGACCTCTCAGAGTAAACCCAAAACTCTTCTTACCCCTGTACACACGGATGGTTCTGCGGAGGAAGCAAGAGAGGCATTACTGACTGACTGTAGGTATGTTAAATACTCACATAATATTCAATACTTATATTCAAAATAAGATTTTAAAAAATAATAATTTTTCTTTAAGAAAATGACTTGTCTGCACAAAACTTACTGCCACAGTGTAGTCTATGCAGCTGCTAAGGTGTTCTGAGTGATTTTTTGGCATGTTGATAAAAAAGTGTTCTGTGTGGTTGCTTACTGGCCCATATCAAAATAGCAGTTGCCATGGTGTTGTATTGCCGTTTCTAGGGTGTTCTTGGTGGTTGCTAGGGCTTTTCTGGAGTGTTTTGGGTGTTTAGTTAGTGGCCTAGGTCAAAATGTTGTCATGGTGTTACTTTGCAGTCGGGGTGGTTGCTACTGTAGGGCTTTGCTTGGGTGTTCTAGGCAGTTGCTAGTAGGGGTGTAACGGTTATTGGTAAAAAATCGAACCGTACTGTTCTCCACCAACGGTTCGGCACGAACTTTCAATGAGGTTCAACTTAAATCTGACAACGCATCTGAAATATGGTGTCAGTGCAGATAGCTTTGTGGGCAGCATGCCGACATACTGCGCTATGTGCGTCCCGAGTTCGAATCCCAAATCAAAGATCTTTATCAATCCCTCCCCTCTCTCTCTCCCACTTTGCTTCCTGTCAGCTCTGATGTGTGCTATCATAATAATGGCACAAATAAATCTTTAAATAATAATAATAATTACAACACGCAAAACAGACAGAGTCCAGCTAATGTATGTTTGTCGATGGATATGCATTCTGGCTTCCCAATACATTACAACAACAGCAATGAAAAAGAAAATGTGTACAAACCAGTCGCCCCTTGTCAGTGCGAGTGCCGTATACTTGAATGACCAGTCATTTATGCCGTCATTATCCGGGTATAGTACGCATGCGCAGGTGAGACCTGAACGGTCAAGTCAAGTCACCATTATTTATATAGCGCTTATTACAATGCAGATTGTGTCAAAGCAGCTTTACAGTATTAAACAGGGGAATAGTGTCGAAGTAGTTTGCCATTCTCCTCTGGCCAGACGAAACCAGCAGTTTAATTCTAGGTTGCAACAAAGTCTGATAGCACACGTTGCTATCTGTTTTTAAACTAAACTCATTTAAGCCTTGCCAGTTTAAATATTAAAGAGCCAGAAGACACGAAGGAGAACTCGCGCGCAGTGAGAAGATCTGTGTGCGCTCATCCGAAGTGCTTGAACCCACATCTCAGAACGCGCAAATCGTTTTCATGTCTTGTGCTTCAATGGACAAATACACACAAAAATTATGTCAACATGCCTGTCTTGGTAAGTATCCTAGCAAACATAGTCCGTTGAACATAGCCTACAGTTTCAGTGTACTGGATCTGTGCATTGTCTTAAAGTGACAGCACTTTTTTTATAAGACAAGGAAATCAATCACTGCTCTTGACTGAATAGCTTTTGTAACTTAATAAGGATTAATCTTGAATTTATACAGACAAATATGTAATGTTATTTTACATTTGATTACTTTATTCAATTTCTGCACTGTTTATATTATTTGTATCTTTGCTCTATTGTATTTATTTGTGCTGTTGCTTGTAATTAGATTATTTGTTCTTATTTTCTTTAGTTTTGTTTGACAGTATAGTGCTTTTCCCTAAACATAGCACATACCGAACCGTCCCGAAACCGTGACTCTAAAACTGTGACACAAATCAAACCGTGATTAACTTGAACCGTTACACCCCTAGTGGTTACCTACTGGCCCAGGTCAAAACAGCTGTCATGGTGTGGCTTTGCAGTTTCTAGGGTGTTCTGGGTGGTTGCTAGGTGGTTGTTTACTGGCTTAAGTCAAAAGAGCAGTTGTTATGGTGTACTAAATGGTTGTTAGGGCGTTGCTAAGGTGCCCTGGTTGGTTGCTACTGTCCCAAGTCTCTGATATATTCATGTCCTTTGAAATGGCCCACCAATTCCTTAAGTCTTTATGGGATATTTCAAGAGTTTTATAATGCACCAGTCAAAAAATATGTAAAAATAATAGTACTCATCTCCTCAACGAGTAAAATATGAACTTATATGTTTACACTATATGACCAATGCTTTTCAAAGGCTGAACATACGAATATCAATTTATCCCAACTTATGATTCATCCTAAACCAAACAGACAAGTATACTGAAGCACCACTCGACGAGCTATTTAAGAAGGAGATTTAAGATTTCCCTGCTTCTTAGAGAAAACCTATGACATATCATTAGTGTTTAGCTAGCCTTAGTGGTTGCTGTGGCAACATCTCAAGGCGACACTGGAACCGTTGAGTAAACAGAGACCAGGGAAAGCAGTAGAAACATTTGCTTTTTGTCGCAGTGCCATTTTATATAAGGTGGGCCACCAGAACCAAACACTGATGGCGGATTAGAAAGGGGATGACAGATAAGCAAAGACATAAGAACTCTGAATAGAGATTACATAAGGACTGAGCCAAGGAGGCATTATTTATTGAAGAGCAGCAGCTTATCAGATGAGGAATACAATCTACAGGGTATCAGCACATCATATCCACTCTTACTGTAGTATTTAATAACCTAAACACTCTGGGTGATACTTCTCTGTTAATATTTTAGATATCACTTTCAATTCACAAATAAAGAATATTGACAGATTGTAGTGACACCGTATAGAAAGCAATATTAATTTAAACCAGACGACAAGAGGATCTGCTTCTGTTCTGGCTCAAATTTCAATAAGAAGCTTCATGGCTTGAATATGATATGATGGCAATCTTCCTTTTAGGTTAAGTCATGATTTTAATGATTAAAATAGTGTGATAAGCTGATTGTATATCCCGAATTCTAAAACAACCAATTAGTAGATCCCAATATGAAAAAATGCTTGTGATGTGGACAGTACATACATGTGTGTGTGTGTAGGGAGGGAAAGCATGAGGCACAGAAACAAACACAACTCAATAATGCTTCTCTCACCCACCCACACACAAAATCTCCCACATATCACACAGTGTTCTAAGCATTTGAGGAGGCTTCCTGCCGTGTTTTGGGATAAAATCGTCCTTTCAAACCAGTATGAAAGATTAAAACGCTAATTTTATCATAAATAATAGGACATGGAAAAGGAACACCTATGAAAGAGGTGTGCGATACGTACCTCTGGTTAGCTCCAGTGACATAGTGGCTGGGAATCATGGTGGTGCTCTTCCTAAGGCCACGCTCAGGTTGGGCCGGGTCATCGCCGGTATCTCTGGGCACAGAACTGGCCCGTTTCGAGCCTTGCGGACGCTCATGGTGGTCTTGACTTCGGCTTCGGCGGAGCCTGTTTTGGGGCTCGCCAAGGCTCTTGCTACGGCACATGCGGTTGAGGAGACTCTGAGAAACGGCCTCGTCAAAGCGCTGCCGATGCTTCTTGGGAATGAAGATCCTGGCAAACATGGTCACAGCAAGGCAACAGAGAAAAAAGGTCTAAATCAGCTACGAGGAGCCATTATTATAAAGACTTTTTAAAGGTTGCTAGTTCAGCTCAGCCAGTCAGTTTTCCCATCTAATGGTTTCTATCACGACCCAAAGTGAAGGAGCTTCAGATCTGAGTCCACTGCGTTCATTCAGGATCACTGTGACATTTCAAAATCCATGACAACAGGAAAGGATGGCAGAGATTAAAAAAACTCAAAGAAAGCCAAGTAATGAAGGCAATCCCGATATTTCATGGAAGCTGTGAGGAACTCCAACATGTAGCAGCCTCTCTGAGTGCTGTCTTCATCTGAAACTCCCACTCCAGAAGCTCTGGTACAGATACCAGAATCCAGCAATAGCAAAGGTGTGGGAGTACATCACACTACCGCCTCTCTCTCTCTCTCTTTCACTCGCTGTCTCCCTCTCTTTCCTCATTCTCTTTTTGCTGTTCCTGATGTTCCATGCTCTCTGGGAACAGCATCAAATCTCATATGCAAGAGAGCAAATTCAAAACTCGTAGCATGACATTCGAAATATAATTGAAAAGATTCAGCGCATGCTGAATTCAGTGAGATTTGAAGCGGGAAAAATGGCTAGACAAAAACGTTTGGGAAAAAACATTTTGGCAGAGAGGAGACAAATACAATTTTAACTCTGCTAGCTTCACCTTTATGGGATTCTGAATAGAAATAAGGCCACGTTTATCACATTTATGCAACGTTGGCGGATATGGAAAAGCCTGTTATGCCGCCCACCAGGGAACCAGAAAAAGACCCCAATTGAAAAACCTCAGCAAATGTAACCTTAGTAACCTCGACAAGTGTAACGTCAACGCAATTCTGTCTGCTTTGTTCTCTGAAGGTGATGTACCGACATTAGCATTTAAAATAATTCCATGCGTTTATCAAACAAAAAGCACATTCATTTTCTGAGTCACGGCATTAATGCTCCTGATATTTGTAAGTCTCTTATTGTCACTGACAGACTGTAATCAGGCTAATGGATTATGAACACAAACTGAATGTAACTAATTTTCTTTTCCATAGATCAGACATTATTTTAATACTAAACATATCAGAGTTATAGGCACAGAAAGGGGACTATCTATAGTGCTTTTCTGTCATCATTTACTCACCCTCACAAACACAGAGACATTTTTAAAAATATAGGTTTGGAAAGACACGAGGTTGAGTAAATTATGACACAAATATAATTTTTGGGTGAACTATCCCTTTAAGTAAAACATACACATTTGTTTTTCTTGATTTCAGCCTCTATCATTCTGAAGGACACAGACACCCTGCACACAGATACTATATAATCGTAACCTGGAAATATGATTTAAAATTATACAGTTTCACAATTTTTTTTCACAAATTTTTTTTCTCCCTATTGCCTGGATGACAGTATTGACAAAACCACACCATTAGACAATTCTAGAGTGCAGAGTTGCCTCAGGTTCACATTATTATAGAGGCACAGAGAGAGACACAGTGACTTTAATTGAGTGGCCAAACGCTGCATTAATAGCAGCAGTTCCAGACAGCAGACAAGAATAAAATAAAGAATGAAGCGCCCTAAGAGGCCACTAGAGTACAAACCTTAGCTTACGTAGAGTACTAAAGCACTACTGCCAGTATTATAAATGACAGCATACACCACAGCACATTAGCATTGATTGAGCTTTTCAGAAAATGTGGATGAAACTACCATTGCCAGACTATATTTGCATTTGTAATGTGAAATTCATTTGAGGAGGTCAGATGGTACCATGCTTTGCCTATTTGTTTTTAAGAAAAAAAATTTCAGGAAAGGTTAATATGAGTTGCTCTGTTTTGATATTTTAATTACACACTTTGACGGCACCATTGCAAAACACAATGGTGTTTTTATTAATTATTTTTTAGTTCATCGTAATATTTAATTCAAAATTATTTATATAGCTCTTTATTTGAGGACAGAATAAAAGGAAAAATATGAATCACCAAACTAGTGAAGATAAACCAAAACAATTAATAAGCCATGGAATCTAACATTCAAAAGCTTAGGATCAGTAAGTTTTATTATTATTATTATTATTAAAATAACTTGTTTAATTGATTGTATAACTGAAGGATCATGTGAAAACTACATTAATGCTGCTGAAATTCAGCTTTGCCATAACAGGAATAAATTACATTTTAAAATTGTTCAATAATTTTTTTTATTAGTTATTTTAAATTGTAATAATATTTCACAATAATAGTGGTTTTACTTTATTTTTGAGAAATAAATGCAACCTTGGTGAACATATAAGACAGTTAATTCAAAAACATTTTTAAAATCCTACTGACCCCCAAAGTTTTGAACAGTTGTTTATCTCTAAAATATCACTGTATAACTGACACAACTTGCCTGATTTAGCAGCAATGAACACAGTCTGCTCACAAACCTTTCATACATGACAAGTTAAAATCTTAGACATGTTAAACAATCTTATAACAGACACAAAATGAATCAACAAATCAAATCACAATGATTTTCTTAGTAAAATACTGTAAATTGAAGAGACATATTCCACAATGAATAATATTAAAGTTTAATGAAAAGTACTCACCCACAGCAACTCATCTTTTAGTTTATCATGACTCAGAACAAGGTGAAACTGAAGTGGCTACTTAAGAGATATATTCAGAAAAACGAGTGTCACTTTAACCCAGAGGGACGTAATTTAACAGCCTCTGAGCCATCAAGAGCCATTGACTACAACTGTCTAGAGACCGCTGCCTCTCACATTGACCTGCAGAAGATCAGCCCCGAATAATGAGCAGAAAATCCATGAGATTCACAAAGAGAGAAAGAGTGAGATTATGTGTCGGCAGAAACTGAGACACGTACCTAATATAGTGAGACAAGGCTGATAAATTTATATAGTGAGAATTAAATGAGACCAGTGATATTATTTTACCAATTCATGTGTTTAATTGGGCAGGACAGGTTATAGGATACAAGCTACTGTATGTTGTAAATATATATATATATATATATATATATATGTGTGTGTGTGTGTGTATTAAATGTACATGAAAAATGTAAAATGTTTTAGGCTTACACTACCATTCAAATGTTTGAAAAAAAAAAAAAAAAACTTTTAATCAGTGAGGATGCACTAAATTGATCAAAAGTAAAATCATTAAAATGTTACAAAAGATTTCTAAAATGCCTCAAATAAATGCTTTAAATTTTCTATTTATCAAAGAATTCTAAAACAAAATGTATCAGATTTCACAGAAGCAATAAGCAGCAAAACTGTTCCCTTTCATGGGAACTTCGAACTGCGTCCTCTAGGGGTCGCTATGGGGAACGCCTCGTCGTGACCCGTGTAAAATCCTAAACATTAAAAATAACAGACCCCAAACTTTTGAACGGTTCAAACTTTTGAACAGTTCAAACTTTTTGAACTCGTTTTAAAATGTTGTTTGAAATATTTTTCTCTCTTCAAAGCATTCAGTTTCTTGATGAATAATGAATAAGAACAACAATCTTGTGATTACTTCTCTAAGATGGCAAAATAAACAGTCACAACTTAAACTGAACAACCATGGCTTGCCATGTAACCTAAATAATGGATTTCAAGAAATGATGATGATTGTGCCCAGATACATCTTTAGTGCCAACTAAAAGAGCATATCTCAGTTGAATTGGAAACTGGCTAATGTCCCAGTAGGCCAATGCAAACTAAATCTACCCAGACTGGCTTAAAATCTGTCCTAGATAATATTCAAATGTACTAGATCAAAAAAGATTAACTATACTAAGTACCAACAGTTCAATATGGTTAATTTCCTTCCACAAGTTCCATGTGTCATATTCTTATATTCTAGTTCAACTGCAGCATATTTAGATTACAAAGTACATCCCAAGGAACTCAAGATCCCCATGCTGCTGAACACATGGTGATCTCCATTCACCACCCTTCACCAGATATCTCTCTAAAGAGGATTATACAGTGACAAAGTTTATTATCTCATAATACAAAGGAACGACACCCATACTGCGCTGAGGGAATAGCTTGTCTCCATTTAGCAAACACAATATTGAACACTATACTGTATGTAACCTTAATGATGTTCTTTCTCTCATAAATTGAGGAAAGCTGTCTTGCAAAATGCAACCTATGTGTAACATACAGTATTTCTCTTGCACCAGACAAAATCTATTGTATTAATAATTTTGAATAATGGCAATAGCATACACTACCATTTACCATAAAGTTTGTGGTTTGGATTTTTTGGTCACACTTTTTTTTAAAGGTCCAATTCTTACCATTAACCACGACTTTAGCCTCAATAAACTCCTAATTTGCTGCTTATTAATAGTTAGTAAGGCAGTTGTTAAGTTTAGGATTAGGGAGGTGAAATATGGTCATGCAGAATATGTGTACTAATAAACAGCCAATATGTTAATAACAGGCATGCTAATAAGCAACGACACTAAACAAGGTCCCTACACTAAAGTGTTACAGTTAATACTTGTATTCAACACAAGCGCATTAAAGTGATCATTCATTACAGTAAAGACATTTATAATGTTACAAAAGATTTCTATTTTAAATATGCTGTTGTTTTTATCAAAGAATCCTGAAAAAAATTATCACAGTTTCCACAAAAATATTAAGCAGAACAACTATTTTCAGCATTAATAATAATAGGAAATGTTTCTTGAGCACCAAATCAGCATACAACATTGATTTCTGTCTGAAGAATCATACAAGTAATGTGACTGGAGTAATGGCTGCTGAAAATTCAGCTTTGCCATCTCAGAAATAAATTATATTTTAAAACATATTAAAATAGAAAGTATTTTTTAAACAGTAATAATACTTCACAATATTACTGTTTTTTTTAAATCATATTTTGATCAAATAAATGCAGCCTTTGTGAGCATAAGAGACTTCTGAACCCAAACTTTTGAACATTAGTGTACATTAAAGTATATTAAACAACAAATCATGTGAAAACACCTCGCTTGTTATTCCACATAAACTGTCCCACTGAGCATCATGTGCCAAACAGCTTGACACTGCCCAAAGAGAAGCTGACAAATGGATCAACACTAAAATTCTCTATCCAGTGCCGTCTTATGTTATTGACCCAGTTGACATTAAGGCATAGACTGGACTGGAAAAGGAATTTCACTATTAACTGTGCCAGCACACAGCAGAGGGATTGAAGATGATCAGTTTACATGGCAGCACCAGATGGAGACACATCTATCAGTGGCCTAATTAGGTCATACCAGTTTATACCGTAAGCCACACTGCTTAATTCTATAGCAAACACAGAGAAATGAAAGCGTGTTTATGTTTACTGCAAATGTGCATCATAGTATGACATAAATAATAAGAACAGCAAAGAATGTACTAAAGTTCTATTCATATATTCACCAAAACCTACATTAAACTGATGCCCTCTGGTGGCCTTCAAACTGTTCTGCACGGCTAAATACAGTAGCAGAAAACATCTGGGTCAGAGTGGCCCTGAGATGGAGGTTAAAAATTAATGAGTGCTGTAGGTGGCAGATGGGGTTGTCATGGTACCTGATGTTTAAGATGAGCTGTTGCTGCTCTTCAGTTGTCAAGATGTCAGGAAGAACGGAAGCAAGCCAGTCCACCTTCCTCTCAGCAGCAAACTGTTTCAGTACAGCAAACAGTTTCTCTTTCACCTCTGGTTCATTCCTCAAAATCTCCTCAACCTGAAACAGGAATGATTGTGATTTGGCACCTCTTTCATTTCATAAATTCAAAAAACATACGTTTGTCAGATAAACTCACCCTCCTATTGAACTCCAGAGCCTTGTGTTTGCGGTCCTGACGCATGCCATCTGTGTCTTTCTGAGAGCCCTCTAGACTCCCGCTGCTGCGTTTCTGGCGACTGCCCATGCACAGCACCCCAAGCCGCAGCGTGCGGCCCTGAGAGGCCTTTATCAAAGCGGCTGCCATCTCATGGTGCTTCACTGGGATCCCATTCACCTCCATGACATAATCTCCAGCTCTGAGACCACTGCGACCCGCTGGGGAGCAGGGGGAGCAATCCTCCACCAGCAGGGGGCAGTCTCCCACGATAGTGAAACCGAAGCGACCATCAGGGCCTGGAGTGATATCCATCTGCAGGCGGGCCACAAAATGCAACAGACTGTAAATATTGTAATGGACAGAACTGAATGAATAGTTTGTATTCATGTCGGTTTCTGAAGGTTTTGAAAAACTTTTATAAATACATTTTTTATATCTTTCAAGGGAAGTATTGGTACATTTTCAAGAGTATGATTTTTTATATATATTTTTATCTTGAATTATTAATTCATGAATAACATTTAGATTTTTGGAGAGTAACACATCATGACATTTTACCTCAAACGGATACTCACCCCGGCCATTGTCACACCACCTGTCACGCCCATCACCAACGCGCTTCCTCTTCCACAACAGTACTTACCGGTCCCATGGCCAGACCAGCGCCCTTCTCTGGCTCGGCGGAGGAGTGCAACGGATTTCTGCTGCAGTGCTCGCTCGCACTGGAGATGCAGCCACATCTGTACGCCCAGGAAAGCGCTAAGATAGCGTTCATCATATCACTGCTATCGGGGCGGGCACTTCAATGGGCAGAGACCATCTGGTCCCAAGCCGGTACTGTAACTCAATCCCTTGATAATTTTCTTGCACATTTCCGAGAAGTATTTGGTAGACCCATAGGTGATACCTCTGTCTGTGACCAGTAATATCATCTCCGTCAAGGGTCTCTGTCCATCAATGATTACGCTCTAAAGTTCAGAACCCTCGCAGCAGCCAGCGGATGGAATGAACACGCCCTTCTGACCACCTACCGGCAAGAACTGGATCCGAAGGTGCAACTTCAGCTCGCAGCCTACGATGATTCCTATGGCTTGGAACGGTTTATACAATTATCCATCCGCTGCGCTACTCGTATGCAATCTTGCATTGCAGAACAGCAACTTCCACCATACACTCCACTCCTTCGTCGGCCAGACACCATCAGCCCTCCAGAACCAGGTCGTGAACCCATGCTAGTGGACGGCGCTCGTCTCTCCCCTTGGGAGCGGCAGACTTGAAGCACTTAGGAAAGCCTTCACTTCTGCCCCGCTCCTCATCCATCCAGACCCCAATAAACCATTTGTGGTAGAGGTGGACGCTTCCACTACAGGAGTGGGAGCCGTACTTTCCCAGCAGCAGGGGACTCCAGCCAAACTCCATCCATGTGCCTTCTCACGCAAGCTCAACCCGGCGGAGAGGAATTGCGACATCGGCAACAGAGAGCTCCTGGCTATCAAACTAGCCCTAGAGGAATGGAGGCATTGGTTGGAGGGAGCACATCACCCATTCAACGTCCTCACTGACCATAAGAACCTGCAATATTTGCGAGACGCCAAGAGACTCAATCCTCGTCAGGCAAGATGGGCTCTCTTTTTTACGAGATTCAACTTCACCATTTCCTATCGTCCTGGTCCCAAGAATGTGAAAGCGGACGCTCTATCTCGTCTTCATGCTCCTGAGGAGGTCAGTGAGGAACCAGAATCCATTATTCCCAAGGAGATCTTCGTAAGCCCCATCCAATGGAAGGATAACCCAGTCACCTCCACCAATGCTTCCACGCCCACTCCGCCGGGTTGCCCACCTGGAGTGCAATACGTCACCAGAGCACAGCGCACTTCCCTAATTCACTCCGTTCACACCTCCTCTGGGCACTGGCCACCCAGGGGCCAACAGCACCATCTCGCTGCTGAAGGATCGCTTCTGGTGGCCCAACATGGCCAGGGATGTGAGAAGGTTCGTTCAGGGCTGTTCCGAATGTGCCATCTCCAAGAGCCCACGCCACCTACCATCTGGCAAGCTCCTTCCTCTGCCCATTCCCAACCGCCCTTGGTCACACCTAGGAGTGGATTTCATCACAGATCTACCGGCATCGGATGGTAACACATGTGTTCTTGTAGTCATTGATCGATTCTCTAAATCTTGCCGTCTTCTCCCCCTCAAGGGTCT
>NW_015670386.1:319088-328172 GCF_001515625.1 Sinocyclocheilus rhinocerous | reverse complement strand
ACGGAGGCCTTTGAAGTCCCTAAGAAAGCCTTCACTTCTGCCCTGCTCCTCATCCATCCAGACCCCAACAAACCATTCGTGGTAGAGGTGGACGCTTCCACTACAGGAGTGGGAGCCGTACTTTCCCAGCAGCAGGGGACTCCAGCCAAACTCCATCCATGTGCCTTCTTCTCACGCAAGCTCAATCCAGCGGAGAGGAATTATGACATCGGCAACAGGGAGCTCCTGGCTATCAAGCTAGCCCTAGAGGAATGGAGGCATTGGTTGGAGGGAGCACACCACCCATTCAGCGTCCTCACTGACCATAAAAACTTGCAATACTTACGAGACGCCAAGAGACTCAATCCTCGTCAGGCAAGATGGGCTCTCTTCTTTACGAGATTCAACTTCACCATTTCCTATCGTCCTGGTCCCAAGAATGTGAAAGCGGACGCTCTATCTCGTCTTCATGCTCCAGAGGAGGTCAGTGAGGAACCAGAATCCATTATTCCCAAGGAGATCTTCGTAAGCCCCATCCAATGGAAGGATAACCCAGTCACCTCCACCAATGCTTCCACGCCCACTCCGCCAGGTTGCCCACCTGGAGTGCAATACGTCACCAGAGCACAGCGCACTTCCCTAATTCACTCCGTTCACACCTCCTCTGGGCACTGGCCACCCAGGGGCCAACAGCACCATCTCACTGCTAAAAGATCGCTTCTGGTGGACCAACATGGCCAGGGATGTGAGAAGGTTCGTTCAGGGCTGTTCCGAATGTGCAATCTCCAAGAGCCCACGCCACCTACCATCTGGCAAGCTCCTTCCTCTGCCCATTCCCAACCGCTCATGGTCACACCTAGGAGTGGATTTCATCACAGATCTACCAGCATCAGATGGTAACACATGTATTCTTGTAGTCATTGATCGATTCTCTAAATCTTGCCGTCTTCTTCCCCTCAAGGGTCTACCCACAGCTATGGAAACCCGGAGCATGGCCAAACATCGCCACCACGTTGCGGAGGTCTTAAAACCCCAAGGAAATCTTCGTAAGCCCCATCCAATGGAAGGATAACCCAGTCACCTCCACCAATGCTTCCACGCCCACTCCGCCAGGTTGCCCACCTGGAGTGCAATACGTCACCAGAGCACAGCGCACTTCCCTAATTCACTCCGTTCACACCTCCTCTGGGCACTGGCCACCCAGGGGCCAACAGCACCATCTCACTGCTAAGGTTAATGCCATCCGAAACTGGCCTGTTCCAACCACGGTCAAGGAACTTCAACGCTTCCTCAATCATGTTTAACAACGTCTTCAGATATGATGGAATTCTTCGAACCTTCTGCCAGCCAGCCCGGTCAAAAGGTATGGCTGTCAACACGGGACATCAGGATGCACCTGCCCTGCAAGAAGCTCAGTCCCAGATATGTTGGCCCCTTCTCCATCATCAAACAGATAAACCCGGTCACATCAACTCCAACTCCCTTCACAGTACAGAATTCACCCATCCTTCCATGTCTCACTGCTGAAACCTCACCATCCACCTGTTTCTCTCTCCACAGAGCCTGGCCCGACGGAAGAATCCCCTCTACTGCTAATCCAGGAGGAAGGTACCATCTACAAGGTCGACGAGATCTTGGATTCCCGGCGCCGTGGTGGTCTCCTAGAGTATCTTGTGGACTGGGAAGGCTATGGACCAGAGGAACGGTCATGGGTCCCCAGAGCTGATCACCTCCCCGAATCTCCTGCACTCAGTGTTGAAAATAAACATTATTGCTATTTTTCTAATCCTCTGTGTGAGTCTCTTCCTCCTTCCAAGTGTGTGTGTGAATTGTTTTTTAAGAATTTCATTATTTTAATGAGGTTTTATTCTTTCTTGATATCATATCACCTTATGCCATCAAAAATATATATTTTTTTCATAGAATATGTGTATTTAAATCAATATATGTATGCATTGTTATATTATAGTTTTTTTATTGACATTTTGAGTTTTTTTTTAATCAGCTTTTATTTTCTCAGGTTTCATTTTAATTGTAGGTAATTTTTTAGTAATTTTGTTTTGTGATTTTGTCATTTTTATTAGATGTTTTAATATTACTATTTAGGCTTAATTTATTTTTATTTTTATTTTAGTTTTAGTTCAGTTCAGCTGTACTTTTCATTTATTTCCAGTTCGTAATTTTAGTGCATTTTACAACCTGAACTAACCTTGCTTTGTAAAAAAAAATAAAAAATAATAATAAATAATTAAATGAAATACAAAATAAATATATAAGTGTGTGTGTGTTTGTGTGTGTGTGTGTGTGAAGTGTTTTAAGAATTTCATTATTTTAATTAGGCTTTTTTATTGATATAATCATATCACCTTATGCCCTCAAAAATATATATTTTTTCATATAATAGGTGTATTTAAATCGATGTATGTATAAATTGTATATTATAGTTTGTATTGACATTTTGTTTTTGTTTAAATTAGCTTTTATTTTCTCAGGTTTCATTTTAATTGTAGGTACATTTTTAGTAATTTTGTTTTGTGATTTTGTCATTTCTATTAGATGTTTCAATTTAGTTTTTAGTTCAGTCCAATTGTGTATTTCATTTATTTCCAGTTCGTAATTTCAGTGCTTCGACTTTCCAAAGCAATTTCTCATTTTCGTTTTGTTATATATTTGCATTTAATTTAATTTAATTTAGTTTTCATCCAGTTTTATTTAATTAATCAAAATATTTTTAGTTAACAATAATAGCCCTGATGTTACAATGAATACATTAAGACAAAAAAAAAAGTGTCATGTCATTGACCCACCTGCTGGATGCGTGAAACTACTCCAATACTGGGCGGGATGTTTCGGTGTGATTGGGCAAGGGCAATGACCTCTTGAGCACTAAGACTGGAAACGTTCTGCCCCTCAATCTCCAAGACCTGGTCTCCAGGTTGCAGTCCAGACAGATGAGCACTGCTTCCATCCTCCACAGTCAAGATGTAGCTGGGCCCATTCCCCCCTATCTGAAAGCCAAACTCCTCTGGCCAGCCCTGGTTGGATGCTGGCATGGTGAGGACTGTAAGAAAGATGGCAAATAAGAGGATATGTGGGTCTCTAATGAGCAACTAGGCTCAAATGTCTGATCAGCCTGTTGTAAACAAGACCTACATACACACAGCAAAATTATCAAGCTTCCTGAGAAAAATGGAATTTGCTGGACATCACATGCTTGTACAGACACTAAAATATATCAAGCACCTAAAATATATACACCTAGATGCTAAAATATGTCAAGTGAAGTCAGTTTTTGCCTATCCTGACAAGACAAAGTAATGCAGTCACATAAAGAGAGCCATACAACCTTCACTAAATACAGAGTCTCAGCTGACACATTAGACCTCCCAGTAACATTGACCTCATTGAAAAAGGAACAGAGGCTCCCAAATCATCCGATATCAGAGCACAGATGTGCCTGAACACAGCATCAGCAACATGAGACTCATGTTTGTAGCATAGCAAGTCCTTTCTAGTAAAACCAGAACATTCACACATCAACATTCCCAATTAAATGGCTGGTAAAATATTGCGTTTGTGGGCCGGTCCATGCAAAGCCTAAGCCTGTAGATTGACAGAAGGTCATTCATCAAAACATTAGCTTCCATGCACACCTAAACTGACTTTAAATGTGCTGCTGAAAGTCATCATCAGAATCAGAATCAGAATCAGAAAATCAGAAAATCATCCTACAAATACAAAATTCTTGAACACTAAACACTTACAAAAATCTTTGGGCGGATATCGAGGACCCGGCTTGTTCTGCCGTAAGGAGTATCTTCCTTTCTTATTCTGGAGGAATTTCTTCATTTTGTCGTAATTCAACAGGTATCAAAAATTTGGAGAACAAAACGCCTGGTCCACGTCTTCCATGAGATCCTCTTACTGCACATCACCATGCTTCAGGGGAAATGCCTTTCGAATGCCCCCCATCATCGTGTGGCATGCAGAGCACCGCCACTTAAAAAAAGAGTGACACTGCATCGAGTGCCAGAGTGATGTTGTCGATGAGTTGATTCTGCATCTCTGGCGAGTCTTGCTAGTCCTGCCTGCAGAGCTCAAATCAAGAAACTGGGACACCTAGCACAGATCCTTAATGATTCTCTCTCCAAAAAGTGTAAAGTGAGGCCCCATTTCTCTATAAATACCTCCTTCCCATACTCTCTCTTCGAGCTGTCTCTCCAAGGGACAAAAAGTAGCCCAGTATCAGCTTGGGGATCTGTCAGGACTATGGTGGATAATTAGAACGTCTGAATGCACTGAAGAGCGCAGTCACACATCTTTGAACAGGAGCAGTGCTATTAAAGCTCTTGCTCTGGATTAGACAGATTAAATGCTGCATCTTGAGATCTCTCGTGCCACATGGCAGGACACATGTTGTCATGCATCCGGGGGGAATTTGGGAGGAAGGATTGATTTACTGAGTGAGCTGACAAGCAGCTCAGGTGCAAGCGGGGGCTTCCAAAGCATTTCTTAAGTGTCCAAATACATTCTGAAGTCAGTGAAGTGATGCATGCAAGTATTTAAAGTATTATTATATCATGTGCACTATCGTTCAAAAGTTAAGGGGCAGGAAGATTTTCAAAAATGATACTTGTATCCTGCAAATATTATTTTTGTGGAAGGGGGGGCTTCAAAAGATTTTTTTTTTTTTTTTTGGAGTACTGGCTCAGGCAGATAATAAATATGAACAAGCCACAGTATAAACACATGACAAAGTGTAGCACGGTTTCACTTTCAAGGTTACAAACTGAATGCGGAAACAGTATAACTAGCAGTAAAACGTAATAGAGGTATTATGTAAAGGACTGAAGCAAAGACAAGCTATACAGGGCTAACTGAATTATTTAGAGCCAATGCTTGTATCTCCAAACACACTGTTCCTCAATCAACATCTCAACTTACCAATACAACAGAAAAGTGGTTGTGCATGTAAAAAAAAAATATTAGTGTATTGCAATAAAACAGTACTTTTTTATATAATTTTGCACTGACTGTAAGGACTCTATGCTCTTTTTATGATTTTAAAATAATAATAATGACCTCTGTCTTTTATAAATGCAGAAATAAATTAGACATCATTTAACATATTACAAAACAGAATAACTTAGCTATTACAGTACAATCCATAAACATTAAAAATGAGATTTGGTCCATCCAAAAATAATAGCAGTCTACATCCTTCAATGATTTGCGTTAGCTCACAATTATGTTAATGATGTACAACCAAAAGTGCAATAAAAGACCAACTTTAAAAACACAGAAACTTTCTTTATATTCATGAAGATATTGTTAATATTTAGATTTACAAATGCACGCATATTTTAAAAGAGAATACCTGCTTCCATTGCTCGGTGGAGTATTCTCGAAGGGCTTTAGTGGTATCCCTGTCCTTTGAGGCATCACCACTGTAGTGAATGTGCAGGTCTGTAACATGATAACTGTAAGAGGCAACAGTTAGAAGGCTATGGCAACCCTGAACTGAAAACAAGTGCACTTAACATTATCAGCCACCTGCTTCTGAAACGAATGAAGAAAATTGCAACTAATTCAAAGTTTTTGATGAACAAATAAACTTGTGGAAAAACTGAAGTTCAGAAGAAAATATAAAGGCTGTATTGTACTCATAAAGTTGGTATGTTAGCAGACCAATATTGCATGCTGCATTTTAATAAACGACATTGTCCAATTATTTATGATCCAGATATTAATATAATAACCTACATTTTACCCAAAAATCCTAATCTTGAGAAAGACGAGTTTATTTGAAATAAGGAATAAGTAATTTGCAGACTATATTTAAAGATGAACTGAATGACTTCAAAATATCGAGCCAGAAAAAAAGAAAAAGTAAAGAATTAAAAAGAAGTCTGGGACGACTTTTACTTTGACAGCACAGTTGTAGTGAGTATGATCCGTATCAGTGTTGCCATATCCGCTTTGGGATTGTTTTCAACTTTTAAAAATTCGCTTATACATATAACTAACTAGTTGCTGGTCGTTTATTTTCAGAATACAGTAGTGTAAATCGTTTAAATAATTGTATGTAAAATTATATAATTACATACCTCCTTATACTTATTTGATAAGGAAAGTCTGTATGTTTTGACAGAACAGGTTTTTTGTTTTGTGTGGAGATCTGGCAACAGAGTTCCGTATTCCCGTCTACTTCACCACACTACTGTCTGCACGGGAAAAAAAGGTGCGAGAATGGTGTTCAGGTGAATAAAGGTTAATAAACGTAAAAATTCCTTCGCTTGCCTCTTTCTGTGTACATTAGCTCAAATGTATGTCCAACATTGTTTAAAAAAAACTCTTAAACAGTATGGTTTATTAAATAAATAGTTATCTTACATGCTACTACGTTTGGTTTTGATTTAAGCGCTCTTTCTCGTCGTATATAAACATCTAATAAGTGAAATTAATTACTCACTCACAGTACTGTGCTGCTTAGGTAGTGGCAAATGGACTTCCTCACTCTGTTTGGTATATATGTGGCGGTGGTGCTCACCTGCATTGCTCTGGTTTGTAAGTATTCAGGACATCAGCAGACTCCTCTCGGTCTGCTTTTGGACAAGATCACAGGGGTAAGTAAAGTCCTGCAAACTTAATGATTTCTTTTGTTGTTTAAAATAGAACTTATATCATGTTTTCTTTTAGATTGTCTCTCCATGGATCCCACAATGTCTCCAAAGCATTTGCTACAGAACTATGCACAGGCTGTTCCATCAAAGGTACTTTGATGAATAGAAAGTTCATTAGAATAGAATTTTATTTAATTTTGTAGCTGTGTAAAATTCACGTTTGATCAATTTAATGCATCGTTGCTGAATAAAAGTATTAATTTATTAAAAAATTAACCCCTTACTGACCCCAAAACCTTGAACGGTAGTGTATATTAAACATATTTAGAAGACTACATAACTGACTGTATAACTTATCTAGTAATGTTTATTAATGTGCACTGTCCTTCCTAAACTTATAAAATAATAATTAAAAAAGATCTGATACATATCTACTTGACCCATTTAAGGAATTTTTACATGCATGCATTTGGCAGAAATTTTGATCCAAAGCGACTTACATTTATTTAGACTATGCAGTGTATTCAAGGTATACATTTTATATGTGTTCCCTGAACATCAAACTGTCAAGTATATTTCCTCTAATCCTATGTCTGTTCATTTTTCAAATCAGGAACAACTTCTTCCTTTACTTGCACCTGTTACTTGAAGTGGTTGTGTATGGAGAATTCTCCTATGAGGTCTTTGGCTTCTGTTTGGACATGGGCACAAGTTCAATCAGTTTGTGCATTCCTTACATTCTCCTTGCAATGAAGTCTTATCTGTTCTACCTCTGTTGTAGCAGAGACCCAGGTTCGCAAATGAGCAATTGTCCCATTTCCATTAGAAATAAATCCAATATCTCTACATTTAATTTGAGTTTTCTTTTGAAGGCACATTGACAAAGGCAAACCATACTGCAGAACTGAAGGTCTACCAGTATGATGAAAAACTCTTCCAGCAGGGAGTCAAGTGTTCAACCTGTCAGCTGGTCAAACCTGCACGATCCAAACATTGTAGTAAGTATAGGTTTATCCTTCCTTTAAACATCAGATTACATTTCATGTAACTTTACAGTAAAATACTGTTGAATATACAATATCTAGAAGTGAAAAAGAACAAGTCGTATAATCTACAGTGAAAACCCATACAATGACTTACATTTACATTTAGTCATTTAGCAGACGCTTTTATCCAAAGCGACTTACAAATGAGGACATTGGAAGCATTCAAAATCAACAAAAGAGCAATGATACGCAATGCTATAACAAGTCTCAGTTAGCTTAACATAGTACATGTTGCAAGGTTTTTTTTTTTTATTATATAATAAATTAAAAGAAAACAGATAGAATAGAAAAAGAATAGAGCAAGCTAGTGTTAGAGGCCTTTTTGCTTTTGTTAATTGTATAATAAATAAAAATAAAAGGAATATATAGAATAGAAAGAGAATAGAGAAGCTAGTCTTAGTTTTTTTTAAGAAAACAAGCAGTTAGTAAATGAATAGAGTGCAAGCCGTAATTAAAGCAAAAGGAGCCCCTACCATGTATTGAGTACATGTACAGTAAATGAACATACTTTCCAGAAGGCCAACAATTCACTAGAAATGTTTTTTTTATTGGTCTTATGGAGTATTCTAATTTGTTGAGATAGTGAGTTGGTGGGTTTTTGTTAAATGTGAGCCAAAATCATCACAATTAAAAGAACCAAAGACTTAAACTACTTCAGTCTGTGTGCACTCAATTTATTTAATACACGAGTTTCACAATTTGAGTTGAATTACTGAAATAAATGAACTTTTCCACGACATTCTAATTTATTGAGATGCACCTGTATGTCTGAAGTAATGAATTTAGGTAAAGTTGTGCAGAGCCAGTGGTGGTTTTGTAGGCAAACATCAATGCCTTGAATTTTATGCGAGTAGCTATTGGTAGCCAGTGCAAATTGATAAACGTCCGACCAAACGTGTGACGTGCATTCATTTTGGCTCATTAAAAATTAATCTTGCTGCCACGTTCTGGATTAATTGTAAAGGTTTGATAGAACTGGCTGGAAAAAAGTTTGAAAATTATCACTGCACATTAGTGTATATACAGATGTTGTCAAAAGTTTACATAAACCTTGTACAGGTAAAAAATTTTTTAAAAAGATCATGAAATAGGCTTTATTATTATATTAAAATGTCATATAAATTAGATGCGATTTTTGTGATTAAAAATGTAAACAAATTATGAAATGAAATACTAAATTGATTGGATCTTTGTCAAAAAAGTGTGACAAAAAATGATCACTGCACATTAGACTCCAGTAAGACGCAAGAAATGAGAACAGATACAATAATGAGAACAAACAATTGATTTAATGAACTCAGCCCACCTACAGACCATTTGAGGCAACCTCTTTAGACGTATTACAGCACAAATCTGTTACTATGGCAACCCCACAATGACTTACCTAAATGTAGACCAACCCCCGCTCTCACACACACACACACACACACACACAC
>NW_015670386.1:302559-314642 GCF_001515625.1 Sinocyclocheilus rhinocerous | reverse complement strand
AACAGAGGTGTGACGTGCGTTCTTTTCGGCTCATTAAAGATTAATCTTGCAGCGGCATTTTGGATTAGTTGTAGAGGTTTGATAGAAGTGGCTGGAAGACCTGCCAAGAGAGCATTGCAATAGTCCAGCCTGGACAGAACAAGAGCTTGAACAAGGAGTTGTGAAGCATGTTTTGAAAGAAAGGGCCTGATCTTCTTGATGTTGAATAAAGCAAATCTGCAGGACCGGGCAGTTTTAGCAATGTGGTCTGAGAAATTCAGCTGATCATCAATCACAATTCCAAGGTTTCTGGCTGTTTTTGAAGGAGTTATGATGAGTGTGCCTAACTGGATAGTGAAATTGTGATGAAACGATGGGTTTGATGGAACCACAAGCAGTTCTGTCTTGGCAAGGTTGAGTTGAAGGTGATGGTCCTTCATCCAGCAAGAAATGTCTGTTAGACAAGCTGAGATGCGAGCAGCTATCGTCGGATCATCAGGATGGAATGAGAGGTAGAGTTGAGTGTCATCAGCATAGCAGTGATATGAAAAGCCATGTTTCTGAATGACAGGGCCTAGGTGATGCCATGTAGACAGAGTAGTGGTCCAGGAACTGAGCCCTGAGGCACCCCAGTAGTTGTAGTTGTAGTAGCGAAGATGAAACCATAGCAGATAGCCGGGAGGGTGAGAGTGAGAGTAGGTTACGTCGAAAGATGGCATGTGGAGGGGTATGTGTTGTGTCAGGAACCGTGTTGAGGTTAAGAGTGAGGAGGAAGTGATCCGAGGTGTGCAGTGGAGTAACCAGTACATGATCAGAATTGAATTGAATTGAATTCCCTGTGGTTTTCATTTTATTTGTTGTTTCTTCTCAGTTTTTAAATCAGTCATGTACATAAGCATTTTATTTTACAATGTATGTTGTTAAATGAATGTTTATTTCATTATTTTAGTGTTGCGTGTTACTTTGTATTTGTGACACTGTGCACCTGGTATTGTTATTTCCCTTAGTTTGTGGAAAAGCTACTTGCAATAAAGTCTTTCTCTCATCCACTTTTTTATATTATAAAAGGTACAAAACAAATTTTTGTACGATGATATAAACATATGATGATTTAATTAAATTTTTTAAACTGTAAATTTCAGTTAAATCGGTAAAACTTAAAACATTGCTACCATATTTTTTAACCCATACATTTTCTTTTTTTTTTTTTTGTAACTGTGTCCTTGTAGTCAAGGTATCCTAATATAAAAGTTTAGCTACTAATTACCTCGGCTGTGAACCAGCTATTACTAAACCCATTTGATATCACATAAACTAAATAATTTTCCGCATTCTGTTAAGTGGCATTATGTTGTTAATCACAAACTAATTTCCTTTGTCCCTTAGTTTAAAAACAAACAAGAAACAATAATTGAGCGAAACAAGCTATTATTATTATTATTAATATTATTATAATGATTAATAATGGCCCAGTGCACCCATTAGTGTAAGTGCCGTTTATTTATTTATTATTTCCCCCACATTATGCAACAAATGCTATTGATCTAATTTGTACAGGGGTTTGCAATCGCTGTGTCCAGAGATTTGACCATCATTGTGTGTGGGTGAATAACTGCATTGGTGCCCAGAACACCAGATACTTCCTTCTGTACCTTCTGAGTGTGTGCGCCATGGCAGGCAATATTGCAGTGCTTACAGCAGACATGTTGCTCCAAGCTGTTCTACGAACTGGACTCCTGCATGCTCACTACATTGATGAGCAGGGTGAGCAACAGCCCGCTGGACCGCTCTTTATCATCCAGGTAATAATGACTTACCACAGAAATGGTCTTGTAAAACTAGTAATTGTGCTGGGGTACATGAATTGTCTCTCTAATGAATCGTTTTCCACTGCATTTCTTGTTACAGCATCTCTTTCTGACATTTCCAAAGATTGTCTTCATGTTGGGCTTCTTGGTATTTGTCTTTTTCCTCTTGGCGGGTTATTCCATGTTTCACATGTATTTGGCTTTGATAAATCAAACCTCCAATGAGTGGTTTAAAGGAAAAGGTCACAACTGCCAGCATTGCCATCCATACTCTGCACATAACTGCCGGACCTCATACAATCCATTTAGAGGTTTCTATCACAGGGGAATCCTCAAAAACCTTGGGGAAATCTTTTGGCCCTTATGTCCTGTTCAGAAAAAAGAAAACTAGAGAAAGTGCATTATTGTTCTTGTTTTAACTGTCTATTTGTATTCATCTCTGTATTTTATATTGGTAAGGTTTTTAAAAATATTTTCTTAGCCTTATGTATTATTGGTACATTTTCTCTTTCTTTTTCTTTTCTCTGAATAATTTTTTTTTATAAGAATGTTCAAATGTAGTTTCCAATTGTTTTACACAAATTTACAGTGAATGAAAATGAGGCTGTCAAGGATAGCCATACAGTCCATTCAATAGCTGTCTTAAAGTCACATACAGTATAACGTCTAGTTTTTACTTCATGCATTCCATAGTTTTTGTGACGGATTTGTTTTTGAAATATGTATTTCTAGAGGACTTGAAGAGTGACACTTAATAATATGGTCATGTTATCAAGTAGAGTTGCAGAAAACTTACATGGCAACATGAGCAAATTATTACTGTTATGTAGGATGAGAGCGTCATATTTCAACAAAATGTTATAAAAATAAATTTCAACATGAATAAAAAACTACTAAAATTTAAAGACATTAACCAACTATATTTTATACATGCATATTACAGGGTTTAAATTAATTTCCCCCTTGACCGTAGATGTCATCTTAACACATTTTTTTAAAGGTTATTCTCTTATTAATTGTGATTCTTCATGATCTGAATTGATTCAACATAAATAATTTTGAGCTTAAATTTTCTATTTTTTTGTCATTGGATAATAGTGGTCTGAATTTATTTTTTGTTGAATTCCGTTTTGTATTTGTGGACACAGTAAGTCATTTACAGATTTAGAATAAAAATATTTTTATTTTAAAGTAAAAGGTTAAAGTGGGACTTTTTATTAAATATAGTTTTTTTTTTAATTATAAAAAAACATTTAAGTAGATTTTCTGTATAAATTTCATGAATGAATGTGCAATTTATAAGGCAAGGTAACTTACAATATTTATTTATAAAGCACATTTAAAAACATCCAAGGGTAAACTAAGTGCTATACAAAAATGAAACAAGAATTACAAAATAAAACTATGAGAAATACAGAAATAAAACAATAGTAAAACTATGATCAAACCAGTGGTCAGGGAACATTGAAGGTTTGAGAGAATGTTTAAAGGAGACATAAAAACGGAAATAGCGAGGGAGTGTATGGATGGAGCAATTTAGATGCTATGAGGGGCCAAATTGTTCAGGACTTTGTAAACCCTAAGCCCTAAGGATAAATCAAATAACCATTTGAGAAAGAGTACCTGTTTTTCTGTGTACCTAATCTCTTTGAATCATAAAATATACATAATTTTTCAGCTAGCTATGAGTATCCATTATTGGAAACCTAATTCTAAATTAGGGGAAATTTTCTGTTCCCTAGGATGAAGTGTTACAATACAATGTGTTACAAACCCACACCATCACACATTGTATCAAAATATATCAAAGTTGAAGACTGATCAAGGCCATGAACAGATATTCCCCAGTTTAGATCAAAATTATCTAAAAGATAATGGTCTTCAGGAAGCTAATTCCAGTGACCTTGAAATCCCACTTCATGAAGATAAGCCAGTTCATGTTCAAACCCTTCCATCTCCAGTCCACCGCAGTCCAGTCAGTTCAGCATCACGACACAGCGACAAAGTGGACTTGAGAGTAAGTTTAGTTACACACACTGCTGTCTTTCATATCAATTGCTATTTCATATCAACCACAATTATTTATTTGTTAACAGACGACATTTTGAGCTGGTATGAAATCGGCAAAATGCTTGGTGAGCGAGAATACTTCTGTCTACGAAGGGAAATGCTTGGAGGATGGACTTGAGGTATCATAATTTTCTTACAATATTTTGCTATAGTAAATTGTTTTGTCTCACTATGTCCATTACAAGTCCTCTTAATGTATAGTATGTCCACTATTTTGTGTATTTGAGATGTTCAAAAGTAATTGTAATGTTTTGTTTTGTTTTATTTTGTTGATCAGGGGCCCGTTCTTCGTACGTCGCTTATTACATCCGAGATGAAATGTCACATCCAAGATGATATCATCGCGCTAATCAGGATCTGGCTAATTCGGTTCTTCGAACGCACCTGTTGTTGATGATTAGTATGGCTGGATTGAGTTATCTGAGATAATTGCGCGTTCATGGGTTGGTTTAAAGGGGGCTATGTATCGATACTCGAAACCACGATCAGCAATGCAGCGATTGGCTGGCGGCAAGACAGCAACGTAATGACATCATATAATTAAAAAAGACACCTGACGAAAAACTTGACCAATTTCTGGACTTTTATAAGGAAACAGCCAGGCGAACAAAACTACATAAATGTTATAATAGATAAATGGAATGTGCACTGTTTTTATTTTATTTACATTTTGTACAATTATTTATATTCACGATTTCTACTTTTTGTACAGGCTTTACATTTTCATTTCAATGTAGTAATTAGACGACGTACGAAGAACGGACCCCAGGTGGCAGTGAAAATTGTTTTCATTGTTTACACCAGTGGTCTCAAATTAAATTCCTGTAGGGCCACAGCTCTGCAGAGTTTAGCTCCAACCAGCTTCAACTCATACCTGCTTGGAATTTTCTAGTAATCCTGAAGACACTTGTTAATCCGGCTAAAGTCATAATCGTAGTAAACAGAAATCGAATTAAGACATGTGGAGTATTCCTATTTTAGTCGCATTACTGAAGTGCAGTATAGACACATAAACACCTTAATCACATTATTACCATCGTGTAGGACTTTTTGCCACATTTTGCGACAGGATACACACACAGCAGTGCTCAATCGTTTGACGGCAAATAAAAGAGCTTCAACACCCGCTGTCATCTGTATGCAGGTACAAATAATTAACTGCACTTGAAACTTTCATAAAATTAAAAATGAAACACCCAAAACTGTACAAGGCATCATCACGAAGACGAGCTATGTGTTTATACGTGAAATTTGTCGGATGGCGTCACGTGGGGACGTAATGACGTGTGCCATTAATGAACTATGTACAATAACATGTAAAACGGGAACATGAAAGGAATATTCTAAAATCAACTCATGTCTGATCAACACAGAAACCCTTAAAGTCAAACTGATTGATTTCGGATGCAGGGATCTCCTGCAAGAATCTGGCTACAATAGATTCTGTGGTAAGTATTCTGCCATAAACATTTAGGATTTAAATTATAGTGACAAGTTAAACTGTGTCCTATAAACCATATCTCAAATAACACCAGATATGTTTTTTGCATGTTGCGGAGACAACATGCTTTTGTATTTCAAGCTTATCCATCAGACAAATCGCTTTCTTTCAGGAACACTGGGAGTGCTCTTATTAAGACTAGTGTGTGGGCGCTTTCCAAAACCCAGAGACATGCAGATGATAAATGATGACATCTGGTGGGAGCCTGGTTTGTCGAAGCGTAAGATGGCATTCATCACAACAAAGAAGACCAATTGTGTGTCCAGTCTTGGTCCTGGAGGGCCAACATCCTGGAGAGTTTAGCTTCAGCTTGTCCTAACATACCTGGAAGATTCTAGCAATCCTAAAGACCTTTATTGTTTTGGTTCAGGTGTGTTTAATTGGGGTCGGCGTTAAACTCTGCAGGACATTGGCCCTCCAGAAGCAGGATTGGACCCCACTGTTCTAAATCATAAAAAACAGAACAAATAAAAAAGGCGAAAAGAGTAACACCAAAGCCAAGTGGCTTTGTAAAAGAAAGCCTTATGGATAATGAAGGAATTTTTCTGACTGTACAGTTTGGAATGGTCAAATCCTACAGTTTAATACAAAGAGAGCAGATGTAAAGTTTAGCTAATAATCAGACAATAATGCTGAGTTCTTTTATTTCATATCAGGTCATCAAATAGACATGAAGACAGAAGTAAAATGTAAATAGTGCAAATGAAATGGAAACTTTATTTGCATTATTTACTGCCACAGTTCCAGAGTCAGTGATCTGACATGAGTGGCTATCGCTCCATGTGAAAGCTGTTCCTGACACAGCCACCCCAGGTGTTTGTGCATGTGGCGGCCTGACATAGGTGGTCCAAGCCTCCAAGCCTTGTTAGCTTGGAGGCTTGGTTTGAGGCAGTAATATTTGCATCTGGCAGGATTGCATATTTGGTGACCGCATACGTAAATGCAATGTACGACCCAATGTACTCCTGGGTCTTCAACACTGTTCTGCATGTGAAGACCTAGGGCAGCGGTGGCGAACTCCGGTCCTGGAGAGCCGCAGCCCTGCAGAGTTCAGCTCCAACCCTAATTAAAGCTCACCTGCCTGTAGCTTCCTAGTAACTGTTCAGACCTTGATTAGCTTGTTCAGGTGTGTTTGATTAGGGTTGAAGCAAAACTCTGCAGGGCTGCGGAAAAATATTTCATTTAATAACATGCATTAAATATAATCAAATTACATTTTTAAAATATTTATATATGTGACCCTGTCTGTGAAAGTGCAGGGCTGCGGCTCTCCAGGACCGACGTTCGCCACCCCTGACCTAGGGTGTAAAACAAAAATATTTCATTTAATAACATGCATTAAATATAATCAAATTACATTTTTAAAATATTTATATATGTGACCCTGTCTGTGAAAACCCAGCTAAAGTATTTTTTTTGTGATTTACTGATTCTGCATAAAATTCTTCATAAGGTAAAGAACATTCTGTGAAAATGTAACCTTGGTATCTTTAATATTAACTGAGTAAGACCATGTCAAAGATTGAAATCAGAGTGAAATTAATAGTTGAAATCAAACTTTGATGTTTGTTATCTCATAATTAGATTTTAAGACTTTAGCCTGGATTTCACAGAGAGGGACACATATTTTATTATTAAAAAAAACATTTATAAATATGTTCAAATACGCTCTCTGTTACCCCTTTTCCACAAAATGGTACCTGGTTATTGGCCAACTCAAAGGTTCCTGCCATCTGATTCGTAGAACACACTGCCCTATTATGGCCTCCCCTCTCCCAGAAATTGTTACAGCAAGGTTTACTGTCATTGCTGCACCATAATTTCCACAGTTTATCTTTTCACATTGTATCATTATATTACTTTCACTTTCTGTACAGTATCCTCCCGAGGTGTAATTTCATTATCTGGTCAAGGTCTCTGTCATCCGGGACTGCACAACCCAATCTCGTTATAAAATGTGTATTTTACAAGGTTGTGATTTTGTATGAATTAGCATGTTTTCATATTAAATTACATACATGATTTTTAGTAAAAAAAAAAAAAAAAGAAAGCTTAAAGGTTCACCCATAACCCACTAAATCTTAACCATCAACAGGGCATAAGTAGATTGTACAAATGTATACAAAGCCGCCAATTCAGTAAAACAAAGTAATTACGAACGGACACGAGATTGTGTTGGACTTAGGAAGAATAAAATGAACTTGAAAGGATGCAAAAAGTTAAAATAGCCATTGAAAAGAAAATGCTACTTTTACCTTGCGTGTCAATTATCATTATGCATTTAGGAGAGCAATGCAATTTACAGAGGACGTTGCAACATTTCTATTATGGGGAATAATACATAGGTTAAAGTTAATGATCAGGACTTGATACCTTGATACATCCAAAGCTCTTAATCCACTCATGGTGAATAAAATGATTTTATGGAGATAGTTTTGTTTCTGAAATACTTGACCTATCTTTTCAGAAGAATTTGAGTCAAAGTATCACTTTCACTCTATAGAGGACGTGCTCTGAGCACTGTGGAACTGGTTTTCATGGAGGATATCTCTGTACTTTGTTCCATTCAGCTTTCCCTCACTGAGGAGAGGATTGAGTTTGGCCACACCGCCATAAAGCCCAGATCAGTGGAGTATTGCAGTGATGTTTGTCCTTCTGTAGGTTTCTCCCATCTGCATATATGATCATGGAGCTCAACTAGAGTGACCATCAGGTTCTTGGTCACCAGTCTACACAAGGCCCTTCATCAATTGCTCTCTCAGTTTGGCTGGGCGACCAGCTCTTGGAAGAGTCCTGGTTGTGCCAAACTAATTCCATTTGAGAATTATGGAAGCTACTGTGCTCTTGGAAGCCTTCAGTGCAGCAGACATTTTTTTTGCTGTCTCTGAGCTCTGCAGGCAGTTCCTTTGACTTCATGGCTTGGTTTTCGCTCTAATATGCATTGTTAGCTTAGAGGCCTTTTATAGAGAGGTGTGTGCCTTTCCAAATCATGTCCAATCAATTTAATTTACCACAAGTGGACTCCAATCAAGGTGCAGAAACATCTCAGCAATGATCAAGAGAAATGATCACTTTCACTCTATAGAGGACGTGCTCTGAGCACTGTGGAACTGGTTTTCATGGAGGATATCTCTGTACTTTGTTCCATTCAGCTTTCCCTCAACCCTGACCAGTCCCTGCAGCTGAAAAACACCCCCACAGCCTGAATTTTCGCTCTAATATGCATTGTTAGCTTAGAGGCCTTTTATAGAGAGGTGTGTGCCTTTCCAAATCATGTCCAATCAATTTAATTTACCACAAGTGGACTCCAATCAAGGTGCAGAAACATCTCAGCAATGATCAAGAGAAATGAGATCCAGTCCAGTTGGTGGCGGTAATACACCATAAGTTGGCTTGCCAACCGCCATTAAATCGTAAAAAGAAGAGAAATGGGGGGGCACCTGAGCTAAATTTCAAGTGTTGTTGCAAGGGTCTGAATACTTATGTAAATGTGATATTTCAGTTTTTTCTTTTTAATAAATTTACAGACATTTCTAAAATTCTGTTTTCACTTGTCATTATGAGGTATGGAGTGTAGATTAATGAGAAAAAAATTAATTTAAACAATTGTAGTATCAGGCTGCAACATAACAAAATTGAAAAATGTGAAGGGGGTCTGAATTCTTTCTGAATGCTCTGTATATATATATATATTTAGAATAATGGGTTAGAGTGTGGCTCTAAATGCAACATGAAAGCAGACTAGTGTGTGAGTAAAGTGGGTTTAATGCCACTTGTTAACAACCCCCTTTTCCAAGACAAATAGCTTTTTTAAAAATGTTAAATGGCACCTACCCAAGGTCTATTTCATACCATTTTATTAGGGTCACTGGCCCTTTAAACCGGTGCGGAAGTGCTTTACTAGTATAAAACGTCACGTACAGTGTCAAACGATGCAGTGTGCCGTTCGGTTGCCGCAACTAGTAATTTCCAGTTCGCTGTCATTCTGACATAAGCTGATCTCCGTCTAGTCGGCGGACTATTTGTAGATAGGTGAAGATCAAATGTTATTTTAGGACGGACCGAGGACAAGAAAGAAGATCGAGAGTAACTTGAGGAATGGCTGCATCTAAGTGTACGCGACTGACTGGAGTTCTGAGCAGACAGTTACTGGACTCGGTGGACAGTGTGCTGTTTGACTGCGATGGCGTAATATGGAGAGGGGACCAAGCCATCCCCGGAGCCCCTGAGGTTATCAATTCATTGAAGAAAAACGGAAAACGGGTGTTTTTTGTCACAAACAACAGCACGAAAACCCGACAAATGTACGCGGATAAATTAGGCAAACTCGGTTTCGATGCCTCGGCGGACGAGGTGTTCGGGACCGCGTACTGCTCGGCGGTGTACCTCAAAAATGTGTGTAAACTCGACGGAAAAGTCTATTTAATTGGGAGCAATGCGATGAGGCAGGAGCTCGAGGGCGTGGGGATCCGACCGGTCGGCGTGGGGCCTGACCCCGTCTCAGGAGTTCAGAAAGACTGGGCGAATGTTCCTCTCGATAATGAGGTCCGAGCTGTACTGGTCGGCTTTGATGAGCATTTCAGTTACATGAAGCTCAACAGAGCTCTGCAGTACCTGTGTAACCCCGACTGTCAGTTCGTGGGAACTAACACGGACACGAGGCTGCCTCTGGAGGGAGGCAAAGCGGTCCCGGGTAAGCAGACATGAATGACGTCACAAACATGCATTACCTTGAATCATGTCGTGTCGTGTTATCACAACGACCTTGTCTTCCGCTTGTCTGCAGGGACAGGGTGCCTCCTAAGGGCGGTAGAGACCGCTGCGCAGCGCAAAGCTCAAGTGGTCGGAAAGCCCAACATCTTCATGTTCGAGTGTGTGGCCAGCCAGTTCGGTCTGGACCCTGAGAGGTGTCTGATGGTCGGAGATAGACTGGACACGGACATCATGCTAGGCTCAAACTGTGGCCTGAAGACCCTGCTGACCCTCACAGGAGTTTCTACTGTAGCAGAAGCTGAGGCAAACCAGAAGTGTGAATGTCCACAACGGCAGAAAATGGTGCCTGACTACTATATAGAGAGCATTGCTGACATTTTACCTGCACTACAAGCATAGTCAGCGTTTGCTTGGAATTTACCCACTTTAATAGAGAATATTTATCAATATATGGGAATCAATATTTTAATATTACAGTTCATCTAAATAGGTTTAATAGAAATTGTTTGTCTCTACAAATATATGCAGTATGATTTACTATGTCACCAAGGCTTCATTTCAAACTGGCCTACCTCTTTTTTTAAATATCCCACTTTTTATTTTAAGGTAATATAAGGGCAATACGTTTTCATTTTAGTGTTAAAGTTTGTTTTGTTGTGTCTTATTTTGTCTAAAAAAATTGTAATATGTGTTTTCTGGTCAGTAACACTCGGGTGCTACAAAACAAGTGACCCTTAGTCAAAATTGTGCCGTTTGTTTTTATTTTATCAGAAGTACTTGTTCAATTCTGTACTGTTAATTCACTGTACTTGTAATATAATGAGTGAGAGAATATTATGAATATTTTTAATTATTATATTTTGCACTTGACAGCTTTGTCACTTACGAACCCATAAACCTGGTAGGATTTTACTTCTTCACCATGGTTTGAACAAAGTGTTCATTTTGCTTAACGGATCAAATAAATAAGAATTGTTAATGAAAAGTGTACTACGTTTTCTTTTTCTTAAATGGATGACAATTCACTACTTACCGAACTTACTTTTTTCTGGGGTACATAAAAGACAATGTTTCGAGAAATTATATTTTGAAAACTGTGTGGTTATACATTCATCAAAATGTCTTATTTCACGTTCCCCAGAAGAAAGAAGGTCACACAGTTTTGGAACGACATGAGAGTGAGTAAATGATGACAGTTTTAATTTTTGGGTTCCCTGTAATGAGACTGCACTTCAGTTTTCTCACTATAACCACCTCTGAAGTTATTAAAGTCACCTTGGTCCGTCAGCAGCCTAAGGGCATGGCCAGTCGATGCCTTAAAAACTGGCTCTGCGACGAAAAGCCCTGTCCACAGTGCCGCTCTACCTGTCCCCTTTGTCTATTGTCTGGTATAGGGGTAGTCAGCCAGTGGGTTGGACTACCTGGTGTGAGGCAAGAGGTGGGGGGCAGAGGATGGCAGAGAGGAGTTAGTCACCTATACCGCAGGCACCGCTGGTCAGTCTCAGTCATGAACATTGCCTTACACAGAAAGAAGTAAGACAGGTACCGTGAGGAGAAGCAAAACAGGGCAGAATGGTGAGGTGCTGGAAGCATTCAGAAGCCAGTCTGGAGGACCCACAGAACATGGTGAGAGTTCATTGCTGTTTTCCATTAGCAGTACGCATACTTTAGATTATAACACAAATATGTCAGTTTGTGTTTTGCTTAGCTGTGTTTTATTGCTTGCTTATGTGTACAAACCATAAATATTCTTTAATGTGAATGTGCTTTAAATGTAGCATGGAGGGAGATGATTGTGTGCTTGGATTTTCTAGCACTGTGGTCCTATGAGCTCCTCCAGGGTTCCTCACAAAGTTCTCTGGGGTTGTATTGCTGCCATGCTGCTCATTGTTATCATCGCTCTCGGTGTGACCGCACATCTAGGGCTACAGCACAAGGCACAAGTAAGAGTCCAGGCATTCCCTATTTTCAAGCATTTTTAAGGCAAGACACCAGTAAATAATTGTTTGTTT
>NW_015670386.1:295945-301674 GCF_001515625.1 Sinocyclocheilus rhinocerous | reverse complement strand
AATTCACTACTTACCGAACTTACTTTTTTCTGGGGTACATAAAAGACAATGTTTCGAGAAATTATATTTTGAAAACTGTGGTTATCGACATTCATCAAAATGTCTTATTTCACGTTCCCCAGAAGAAAGAAGGTCACACAGTTTTGGAACGACATGAGAGTGAGTAAATGATGACAGTTTTAATTTTTGGGTTCCCTGTAATGAGACTGCACTTCAGTTTTCTCACTATAACCACCTCTGAAGTTATTAAAGTCACCTTGGTCCGTCAGCAGCCTAAGGGCATGGCCAGTCGATGCCTTAAAAACTGGCTCTGCGACGAAAAGCCCTGTCCACAGTGCCGCTCTACCTGTCCCCTTTGTCTATTGTCTGGTATAGGGGTAGTCAGCCAGTGGGTTGGACTACCTGGTGTGAGGCAAGAGGTGGGGGGCAGAGGATGGCAGAGAGGAGTTAGTCACCTATACCGCAGGCACCGCTGGTCAGTCTCAGTCATGAACATTGCCTTACACAGAAAGAAGTAAGACAGGTACCGTGAGGAGAAGCAAAACAGGGCAGAATGGTGAGGTGCTGGAAGCATTCAGAAGCCAGTCTGGAGGACCCACAGAACATGGTGAGAGTTCATTGCTGTTTTCCATTAGCAGTACGCATACTTTAGATTATAACACAAATATGTCAGTTTGTGTTTTGCTTAGCTGTGTTTTATTGCTTGCTTATGTGTACAAACCATAAATATTCTTTAATGTGAATGTGCTTTAAATGTAGCATGGAGGGAGATGATTGTGTGCTTGGATTTTCTAGCACTGTGGTCCTATGAGCTCCTCCAGGGTTCCTCACAAAGTTCTCTGGGGTTGTATTGCTGCCATGCTGCTCATTGTTATCATCGCTCTCGGTGTGACCGCACATCTAGGGCTACAGCACAAGGCACAAGTAAGAGTCCAGGCATTCCCTATTTGTCAGATTTCCCGATCACACAGGTGACTTGATCAGTCAGTCGGCTCTGATTGACAAGCACAACAGCGTAGTGACCTACTCTGTGACTTCCCATGCCAACCACACCTCCACAGTGATTTTTGACATGAGACACGTAAGGCCCGTTTCTTTCTCTACGGATTAGGCTTTTCCTCTAAAGCTCAGTGACATTTCCCTATATATCGCTCTTCCTCAGGGTCTGGTATGCTATAAACCTGACAACCAGGACAGTTGCTTTCTTCGCCGGATGGAAAGATTGGATTATGAGAATGTGCAGTCTCAACTAAACAAGTCGGAGCAACAGGTAAAAGATTTCTGCTTGTTGAGTCTCCTGTTTTTGTAATGGACCAGAAGATTGTGTGATTATGGCAAACTAATATTACAATATTACATTATATTAAATATATACACTGCACTCTGCAAAAAAATAAGGGTTCCAAAAGAGGGTTTTCGCTGCAGCTATGCCATGGAAGAACCAACTTGGGTTCTTCAAAGAACCTTTCAGTGGACAGTTCTTAAAAGAACCATTTATTTTCTTAGCGTGAAGAACATTTTAAGTATCTAAGCGCCTTTTCCATTATAAAGAACCTTTTGTCCAGTGGAAAAGGTTCCATGGATGTTCTTCATGGAACCATAGATGCCAATAAAGAACCTTTATTTTTGAGAGTGTACTATAAGTTTGGGTCAGTAAGATTTATTTATTTTTAAAGAAATTAATGTTTTATTCAGCATATATGCAATAAATCAATCAAAAATGACAGTATTTTATAATGTAACAAGATTTCTGTTTCAAATAAATGCTGTTTTTAAACTTCCTATTTATCAAAAAATAGGGGGAAAAACAGTATAATGGATTTCACAAAGATATTAAGCAATGCAACTTAAAAAACAATTTTTTGAAATATTGATAATAAGAAATGTTACCAAATCAACATATTAGAATGATTCCTGGAAGATCATGTGACACTGAAAAATTACAGAAATTAAATTGTCAAGTCTCCTATTTTTACCATATGAACGAGAATGTCAGTGTGAAATGCTTTGGTGTATTTAACCGGATCTTGTTCTTTCGGACGCAGCAGCTTTTTAAGAACTTGTACACCATATGTACCTAAACGTAAAGGTGGCTGGCAAATTGACTGACACTTGAACGTGGCACCACCCCAGTGCTCTTGGGTAGATTAGAGAGCTCTTTTGGCTGCTTTCTCCTCCGTGACTCCAGAAAGGGAGTAATGGACCGCTCCAGCTCAGGAGGGCTTTAGTGTAGCCGAGTCCGAATTCCACAGACCATCTGATCCACCTTGGCTGGATCGCATTACAGGATGGGACCACAGGGTGCACAATGGCCACTCTGTTGGCTTTTTCCTCTTATAAGTCACTACTGGAAAGACAGAGCTCCTTTCCGCAAACAGAGCAGAGACCTGTGTTGGACACCCTTTTCTCAGAACTTAACAAGGTGATTCATGCACTGGGTTATGATCTGTGCAGAACGGGATGGGTTGATGAACCGATAAGTATCGCTGACCACTTAAAACCTTGGTCTCAGTTGAGATTTTTGCATCATTGCGTTTGATTAAAGCCATTAGAAAACTTTTTGGAAACTCAATCCATGGTCAATAGCCTTTTGAACAAGATTTCCAATTTTTGCTGCACAATGAGCTATTGAGAAGCATAAACTGCCTGTCGCAGGCTCGCTCAAGCATTACTCCGCTTTAGCAAGTGTCTATCTGATCTCTCAGAGGAGTAAGTGGTGTAATTACAAATGCCTTTTGTACTAGAGGAAACACTTAAACCCCTCAAGACACAATTATACGATTGGGAGTTATACAGCGTATGCGTTCACACAGGAACAATATAGTGAGCCTGTATCACAGCATTAGAGGATAATTTACTCGGCAGTGATATACAGTGAGATATGTGATGATTCTCACAGGTTCGTCAGGTCTGGGTGGTGGGAAATCAGACTGAAAAACACACAGAGTTTTTGGGAGTGCTGTCCGGCAGTCGTGTGGAAGCTTCCACCCTTCAAGAACCTCTTCAGTCCCTCTGTCAGCAGGCCTCTGTGTACTGGACTAGAAGATCTGATGGTAAGAGTAAGTCAATACTACAATATTACATTCTGGTACAATAAACTAATCGAAAAGTGAAAGTCAAGACATTTATAATTTTACAAAAGGTGAAAGTGAAATGCTTTCACTAAAGTATTAGGCAGCAAAACTGATTTACATTTTTCAACACCAAATCAGCATATTAGAATGATTTCTGCAGAATCATGTGACGCTTAAGATTGGTATAAAATAAATCAAAAGAGACTTCTATCAAAACATTAAAAAAAACTTGCTGACCCCAAACTTTTAAGGAGTTATGATCAATCAGCCACATTTGTGGCATAATGTCAATTACCACAAAAGACAAGGTTACAATGACAGGCACTTACAATAGATTTGAAAAGGGACCAATTAATACTTAAAACGGCATATAATTTTAGCCATATAAACATTCCACTTACATTCTTCTGTTACAACTTTTATAATATTTAATGGGTAAAGTAGTTGCGTTATGATTACGTTGTAAGATTAATGCCTGTTTTCTCAGACAGGGCTTAGGTTAAACCAGGATTAGGCCATAGTTCAACTAGGACATTTAAGTATCTTTTATAAACGTGCCTTAGAAAAAAAAAAAAGAAAAAAAAAACCTTACTGGTGTGCATCTTGAGACAAAACGATGGCACTGATATTTTAAGATTTAAATTAAAACAGCTCAGACATGCATTTTAGTCTGGGACTAGGCTTAAGCCTTGTCTGCGAAACCAGGGGTAAGATTAGATAAATTGCGATTAAGTTGTACATTTGGATATAACTTCACATAGAAAAGCTAGAAAGGATATTTATTAGTTTTACACTGAAATCATGTTAAAACGCATCTAGATTACACTGTATCTTGTTGCTATACTACTGAAACAGTGAATAATTTAACATTTACAAATTGGCCCCATTCACTTCTATTGTAAGTGCCTCACTTCGTTTGTAAAGAAAAAAATTTTGTATTAATCAAAATGTTGTATTGAGCTAAAATTGTAGCCAGAATATTCCTTGTTAAAACATTGGCTGAACTGATTTTTTGTGACAAGAGAATGTATAGGAGACACTTCGTAACAAGCCAAGAACATGCTGAGTTGCTCTTTAAAGAGCACAGTGACAGAAACCTAATCCAGTAGTGCAGTGAGATGGAGTTGTGACCTTTTTTAGAGTTGCAACCAGCAGAGCATGAACGAGGAACAGGACATCGATTATGATTGTCATCGGCACATCCATAGAAATAAGAACCTTGAGATTTCTTTCCTTTTTTCCTGAAGGTCCCGGGAAACAAAGACTTATTTACTTCTGCATCGACATCTGCTTTCCCAGCAACATTTGTGTTTCTGTGTGCTTCTACTACTTGCCAGAGTGACATTCCACTGACGGTGTACCAGCACACGCCAGGGAAACAAACAAATGCGTTCACATCCATGAGACCAACTGGAGAGGCTACACAAATGCCATATTTAATGCCAGTCTGGCAATGAAGGCGGAACCATCTTGTCATGTTATCTGCTAAATCCTTATCTTCACCTTCTCTAATATTTAGCCCCATTTTCCAGTGGCGTTTGAACATGACTCGGCTCTAAGACTCACTCCAGCTTGTATCTTGTAACCTGATGCAGATGAGTAATGGAAAACACTGTTGGTCTACAATAAAGCGCCATTGTGTTCAAACATTCATAGATATTTGAATGAGTATTTAATTCTAGAAAGGGAATAAATTCAGTGATGTTTGGATAACAATCAAAAGCTAAATATATTTATTTACATCTTGTAGGTGCAAAAACGGAGTACATGCATCCTAACATACTTTTGAATTTGCTACGATAAGGATACAACAGTTAGAAAGTTTTTTGATCAGTCATCATCATCATTAAGGGTTTTCATTAATGCAACAAAAACTATGATTTTTACACTTGTATGCAGTCCATTGAATACCATGAGAATGGCTATGAGATGCAGATGTCAGGTGTTATGACCAGAAGAATGAGCTGCTTCTGCATACTATCCAAGCACACTGTCATTGAAGGCCAAACACACCACGGCCTTCTGATGGCCACTATACTCCCGCTTGATCTCTCCAGTCTCCACACACCACAGACGTGCAAGGTTATCTGAGGAGGCTGAAAAATTACATAAAAATAAACACAAATTCTTCACAAGATTCTATATAACAAAAAAAAAGAACAGTCTGCAAACTCAGGACAACTGAGGGACTGATACTCAACCATTACAAAAGCATGTTATTGATGCTCCAAGAGGCAATACACGATATTAAGAAAAAGAAAGTAAACTTATGAACAGGATAGTACGGAGCCCCGCACATGGCATGCAGGAAAAAAATAGTAGGCTAAATCTTGTGCACGATTTACTATTTTGTTCTCTCGATTTATAAATTGTGTGCACGATTTACTAATTCGTTCCCTCGATTTGCTAAATCGTGAACACGATTTATAAATCGAGAGAACGGATTAGTAAATTGTGCGCACGATTTAGCAAATCGAGGGAACGAATTAGTAAATTGTGCACACGATTTAGCAAATCGAGGGAACGAATTAGTAAATTGTGCACACGATTTAGCAAATCGAGGGAACGAATTAGTAAATTGTGCACACGATTTAGCAAATCGAGGGAACGAATTAGTAAATTGAGCGCACGATTTAGCAAATCGAGGGAACGAAT
>NW_015670386.1:270498-295787 GCF_001515625.1 Sinocyclocheilus rhinocerous | reverse complement strand
GAGAGAACGGATTAGAAAATTGTGCGCACGATTTAGCAAATCGAGGGAACGAATTAGTAAATTGTGCACACGATTTAGCAAATCGAGGGAACGAATTAGTAAATCGTGCGCACTATTTATTTATTTTTTCTTGCATGTCATGGCGGGGCTCCGTAGGATAGTTTGATTTGTATAAAGTATTATTTTATCTTGCGGAACATAAAAACAAATCTCTTACTGCTAAAAAAAATATTAAACATCTATAAGATTCAGACCCATTTTACATCTGTCTTTTACTACTATCTACTACAATTTAAATTAATAATTTGATACAATGTACTTACAAACATACTATTACATTGTACTTATATTTGAAAAATACCTACAAGTAACTAAATCTGTAATATCTGTAGAAACTAGTGCTGTCAAATCGATTAATTACATCAAAAATAAAAGTTTGTTTACGTAATATATGTGTGTGCGGTTTATATTTCTATGTATATATAAATACACACACACATACTGTCACGGTTGCCTTCTGCGGTGGAGCGAGGAACGAAGAGACGAGGGAATAACAATAATAACAGTCTTTAATCATCCAAAGGAACCAGGAACAAGCAGGTAGCAATGGGGAACTAACGTTTGAGACTCGACACAGAAACATAGGGCAGAACACATTAAATACACAACACAAACGAGGAAATGACAGGTGAGGGGATCAACTAATAATGAGACACACCTGGGAGCAATGAACACAATCAAACACAAGAGAAGTTGGTTCTCGATTGTCTGCCGGCAATCATACACAAGAGAAAACTAGGTCACGGAGCACATGGGGAGGAAAACAACACACCGACAGGTCCAAACGCCTCACATATCGCCCCCCTTCCAGAAGGTGTGTCCTCGCGCCGTAGAAACATGGGGAGGGGCAGGTGGGAACTTGGGAGGAGGCTCAGGAGGAGGACGGACACCCGGGAGGGGGCCGGCAGACAGAGTCCAAGGAGGTGATGCAGGAGGGAGGAGCCAGGGAGGAGACAGGAAGGGCTTGGAGCAGGACGAGCCAAGCTGGACCCAGGCCACAGCCATGATGGCGACCCACGGAGGAGCCGACGGAGAGAGGAGCCAAGAAGGAGGAATGACCGCCGACTCCAGGGGGCCACCCGACGGCGGCGGAGCAGGTGGCGGAGGAGCCCGATGCGGAGACGGAGAGCCAATGAGCCAGGGGGATGCCGAGGATCCGGGGGGCCAGGGTGGAGCCGAGGGCTCTGGCGACTGAGGCGGAGAGCCGCGGCGGAGCCGGAGCGACTAAGGACCAAGGTGGAGCTGGCAGGAGGGAGGAGCCCAACGGAGCCGGTGGGACAGAGCGACGAGGTGCAGCAGGAGGAGCGGAGTCCTGAGGCAATGGCGGGTCGACGAGAGTCCTGAGGCGATGGCGGGTCGACGCCCGACCAAGGCGGAGCCGGAGGGACGAGGGAGCCCAGTGGAGCTGGTGGATCGGCGGGCGACGGTGGAGGTGAGGGAGCTAGGAGCCGAGGTGGAGCCGCTGGTTCTACGGGCCGAGGCGGAGTCCGGGCCTCGGAGGCTGGAGGCAGAGGAGAGAGATGCTCCAGCCCCGGTGACGATGGAGACTGGTAGACCCGTGGAGCTCGCACCATATAGATGGTGGGCTGAGGGCAAGCAGAGGGGCTGCCAGACGACAGCGGTGGAGGAGGCAGGAGTGGGTGGCTGGGCGGGCATTTGTGAGCCTCCGGGCTTAACTCTGGAACAGGAGCCCTCTCAGGGCCGGACGTGGGAACAGGAGCCCTCTCCGGGCTGGACGTGGGAACAGGAGCCCTCTCCGGGCTAAACTCAGGAACGGGAGCCCTTTCAGCCTGCCACATTCCCAGATCCACAATAAGCTCACCCTCAGCCACGGTGCAGGGGGCGGAGCTCCTCACCACGCTCTCACCGTCCTCTGCTTTCTCCCTCGGGGCGGGCACTGTCGCCGGCTCTCGCACCTGGTCAGACAGATGGGGCTCTGTGTCCGGGCCGATCCTCTGTTCAGTCGCTCGGCATTGCGCTGGATCATTGATCGCGGCGGGCACTGGCTCTCCGTCAACGGTGGGCTCGGGCTGCTGCTCCACGCAGCGGGGAGATGATGGGCTGGGCTCTGTGTCGGGAGCGGATCCGGCGAGATCCATGGGACAGATGGTGAATGGCGATCCGTTTCTCGCCAGAGTCCACTCCACGAAGGCGGTGAAGTCCTCTCGAGGACCATCTTCGGACGACAGTACCCTGCACGTGGTGTTCAAACATGCGTCATAGAATGAGAAGAGCGCGTCGTCCGGGTAGCTGGTGGTGTTAGCTAACATCAGGAACAGTCTAGTATGGTCCTAGAGAGATCTGTCCCCCTGCTCCAGCAGGAGGAGGAGATATTCGGGACAAAGGAGGGCATCCATGAGGGAAACAATGGGAGGAAAAAAAACAAAACACTGAACAAACAAGGAAACAAAACGGAGGGTAAACACGCTGTTAAACTGTAGTCGGTCGAGTCTTCTGTCACGTTTGCCTACTGCAGTGGAGCGAGGAGCGAAGAGACGAGGGAATAACAATAATAACAGTCTTTAATCATCCAAAGGAACCAGGAACAAGCACGTAGCAATGGGGAATTGACGTTTAAGACTCAACACAGAAACATAGGCCAGAACTCTTTAAATACACAACACAAACGAGGGAATGACAGGTGAGGGAATCAACTAATAATGAGACACACCTGGGAGCAATGAACACAATCAAACACAAGAGAAAACTAGGTCACGGAGCACACGGGGAGGAAAACAACACACAGACAGGTCCAAACTCCTGACACATACATACATATATATATATATATATATATATTTATATAAGAAATATTTACATGTACATATGTACTCATATTTATATATGATTATATTATGAATATAAATATATATTAGATACATTTCTTAAATATATACATGTATGTGCATGTATTTATATATACATATAAATATACACAGCACACACATATATTATGCAAACACAAACCTTTATTTTGGATGCGATTAATTGTTTTGACAGCACTAGTAGAAACATCTGTAATTACAAAGCCGTTAACCCACCTTTAAACCTAACCATACCACAAAACTTGCTGTACGTGTACTTACTGTTTAGTGTACATATCCAAGACAGAACTGAGTAATATAAGTAACTACATGGGTTAAGGTTAGGTTTAGGGGTAGGTTCAGGCCAGCGTTACTACCTAGTAATTACCCAGTTAATGAAATTACTACAATGTGCAGTAGTATGTACATGCAGAACAGGACTGTAAAAGTTACATGTATCCTACCTCAATAGCAGCAAAAGTGTTTTGCAATACAACATGAACACAATAAGTACATTGTACCAAACAATAATTATTATTTTTGAGGCAAGTACAAAGGGATAGATAGGGATAAATGAACATTCTGTCAACATTTACTCACCCTCCACTAGTTCCAAATCTGTATGAGTTTCTTTCTTCTGTTGAACACGAAAGAAGATCATATGAAAAATATTGGTAAGCCATTGACATCCATAGCATTTTGTTTTCATATTATGGAAGTCAATGGCTATCGACAACTGTTTGGTTACCAATATTCTTGAAAATATCTTCTTTTGTAGTCAACAGAAGAAAGAAACTCATAAAGGGTTGGAACAACTTGAGGGTGAGCAAATGATTGCAGATTTTTCACTTTCAGGTGAACTATGCTATTGAAGACACCTCATATAATGTGGGACCAAAGATTCTGCAATGGTCATGTAAACGTATGATCTTCTCGTATTAGTAAAACATTTGGACTGTGTATGTTGTGTATGTTCACCTGTAACTATGTATTGTGAATCTCCAGAGAAGGCACAATCCCACATCCAGCCTCGGGACGTCTCTCCTGGGTTGTTACTCTTTATACTCAACTCTGTCATCAGAGAGAAGTTGGAGGTTCTCCAGATTTTACAGGTCTGGTCAGCAGAGCATGTGGCCAACAATCTAGCAAAGAGTTGAAAACATTGATGCACTGATTTGTATAATAATTGTAAAAAAAAATGTCACTGATCTCTCCCTATTCCTTAGTTTAGCTTTTCTGTAAGACACTTACGTGGAGTCTGGGCTGAATTTGCAGCGTAATGAGTAGCGTTTGTGGGCAGGGATCTTGGTCTTGGGTATCAGTTGTGTCACCTCATCGCCGATTCCTCCAGCCAAATTCCACACATAACAGTTGCCCTACAATCAAAAACAAATAAGTCAAACCTGATTCTGATACAGTATGAATATATGCAGTACACATTATCTCAACCTCATTAGTAGTGTGAAATATTGAATAACATTTGTTTGTTATTGGTTACTGACCGAGCTGTTGACTGCAGCCATATAACTGGCATCAGGATCGATATGGACTGAATTGACGGACACATCTGGCTCTGGGATGAGCTGTTCATTGTGGTCTGTTTTTAAATCCCAGATATGGATAACACCACTTTGGTCCCCAACAATTAATTCAGCCTAATGCAAATACATTCAGAAAGAAACTGTACTTTTGATTGGTGTTCTTGTGAGCAGTAGTAATAGCAGCAGTAGTAGCAGATAATAAAATATTGAAAATAAAACAATATCCAACTGACCTGATTGGGATGAAGACACACACAATTAATAGGTGCATTGACTTGAAATATTCTTTGGCACTGTAGATTCCTTGACCTGAATGAAAACAGTACTTCAGCAAACACATTTCTAAACAGCCTTTATAGACACAGCAGACGGCATTCATTAGGTCCTACCTCAAGTCCCAGATGCGAGCCATGCAGTCTTCTCCACCCGTGTACATCCACCGCCCATCCTCGTGAAAGCCAACAGATGTGATGTTCTTGCTGACACCATCGTAATTGATCACAGGGTTTGGATTATTTGAGTTTAAGTCATACATGCGTATGTGTTGATAACCTAAAATGCAAGAAAAAAATTACAGTGTGTAAACTATACAGGCAGAGATGAAAGAGAAGTACTGTTTGCATAATTTACAGCTTTATATATAACGAGGCACATGCTGAACTTACCAGTAGCAGCAATCATGCTCCTATCAGGTGTCACTTCAAGGGAATTTACCTGCTGGTGTTTGAGTTAAGCATCTTGAAGGTATTTTTGCACCTAAATAAACTCACTAATCCTACTGCACAGGATGTACCAGCAGTTCCTTGTGGGAAAAAAGTACATTTCAGTGTCCTTATTATGGAAATAATATACTTCAAAAAATGTTGTTTGCAATTAAATGAAAATGTTTGGATTTTTGAGGTAAATTAAATGCAATTAGTTAAACTTAAGTGTGCTTTTTGACCCACTTAGGTAGGACTTGAGTACATTTTTAAATGTAATTTTATAATTACTTACATTGTCTTTGAAATATGGTTAAAGTGAATTGCTTAATGTATTATTAAAAACCATTTATGGTAACGAAAATATATTTTAATGTCATTTCTACTAAAATAATGCACGTCAACTAAGTATTTAAATATATTTGTAATTACACATTTGTAGTAATGAAGCTGCATTATACTTAAAATTTAGCTACAATTATGATTAAATACTTTACTTGTGCTTTAGTATCTTAGTCATAACATCAAAATAAGTGTACTTCTTCAAATGACATTACATGTTACCTAAACTTCTAATATGTCATTATTACAAAGTGCACTTTTTTTTTTAAGTGTTTTAAGAAACATGACAATCATTAAGGTATACTGAAATTGCTTTTTATTTCTGTAATATTACATTCACTGAAAGTACATTTTGAAAAATACGATTTGCGATTTTACGATTTGAATACACTACAAGTGTAGATTCAGTACAGTTAGAGCACTACTTTTTGACATGGGGTAAAGGTCTGTGTATCTGCGAGGCACAGCTCTTGCTCGTGAAGGATACGGAGTCCTGGTGCTGGACGGTCCTCGTGCAGATGCCACTGTGAGCCTGCCAGAACCTGACGGTATGATCATATCCAGCGGTGGCGAGTATCACCGGATCACTGCCGACGGTGCCTTGATTCACATTCATGATGAACTCAATGCAGACCTAATACCAGCTTCACAGGAGGATTTCCAGACTCGTTTTAGCTGATGTTGATAACTTCATGAATGTACCTTAATGCGTTTTTATGTACGTGTTTCTGTAAATCGTTTATGTTAGCAATAAGATAATAAAACTTGTGATACCAAGCATTAATGTGTTTACCGTGCTAAAATGCTTCTCTAAAAATAAAATTGGACAAACTTGATAAAAATAATATAACTTAAATCAATGTTCTTACCTGATGGTGAAGATTGCACTAGAAATCCGATTAGATAAATGTAAAACTATGATCTCATCAACGAATTGAACATTATTTACAGAGATGTCAAACCTAAGCGGTGCTCCTTCCAAAACCGTCCGCACAGAAACAATTCTTGAATAAAAGGTTCCGAGGCAGCACAGTGTTCAATATTTAACGTTTTTATGCGTTAAAGCATTTAAGAAAAATCGGCTTGGAACAAACATGCATGGATACACCAAATAAATTCGTTTACAGAGATAAATTACAACACAATGAGATCAAATGGGACATTGGAACAAAATGTCAAAAAAAATATATAATTATTCACAATATATGCACAACTTAAAACACAAGTAGGCCTACATTTGATTTGTTTTCACATAAGGAACCATGCTGTTTGGTTGCTGTGTTGCAAAACAGCATCAAACCACAAAGGAGGCAAAGTTTTGCTTCACTTCAACGGGGTCAGCGAGTGCACATGACAAAATGCTTGCCCTCATTCCACTTCTGCTTCTAGCAGATGGAAAAACCTACAATTTAAAATGCAGAGTGAGTTACATCCTTAAATATTCAATTTTCAAAATAAGTTGCAAATGGCAAACATGAATAACCTTTAGATAGATTTTGCATCTCTCCAGAAGAAACTTCCACTTCAGAGTCGTCCTTTGAGACTCCGACAGACGCAAAAACTCTTCTGTCTGTCAACATAAATATTTTACGTTTACTCTTTGCAGGACATACAGACATCATTCAGGACACATACAGACAGTCTTGACTTAGCTCACTTTACAGCCCAGGGTTTTCTCAGCCACTGTGCCTGTCAGGTTGCATGACTGCACAGTCCCAGTGTGATCACTGATGTCCACCAGCAGATCAAAGCCTTCAGTGGCCTGGAGCTGTTGTCCTTGATTTGGACAGGCATCATTGGAACATGTCTGACTCTCCTCATTGATTCGAAATTTGCATTTGGCACTGGTGGAGAAGTTATCTGTTAAAACTCAGGCTTGTGAATAGTAGACCATTGCATAAAACTGTCAAAGCATTGCACACTTACCATCGCTTGCGTATGACCTTTGAGATGGAGGAATTTAGTTCCAGACTTGTGATGAATCCAAATATTATGCAATGAAAGACCTCAGCATGTTCTTGACTTCTGGCTTTAAGCTTTTCCACAGTCAGAACATCACTAATGGAATCCACTGAGAAATAAACGGAAGGATGCTGTTTTACTGGTAACCCTTTACAATAAGATTTCATTTTTAACATTTTTTAATTTTTAACATTAGTTAACTACATTAGATAGTAAGAAAAATACTTCTAAAGTCTTTGTAAATCTTAATGTTAACATTCACATTCATAAAATCAGAAGTTGTATTATTTAACGGACCTGAACTAATATGAACTAACAATAAAGAATTGTGTTTTTGTTAACTAATGTTAACAAAGTTTATCAAATACTGTAACAAATTGCTCATTGTTAGTCAGTGTTAGGTTAGGAATAGTCTCAGCCTCAGACGTCACGCACACGGACCGTGGGCTAAACGTCTGATGCATATGGCACACAAAAGTGGAAACACTTCAGGAGTTTCGAAGTCATCATCAGATTGGTTGAATTATACAGGATTTCTGGGAGACGTGTGTGTCACGCTCTTTAACGTTCCACCTGGAAACAAAGATGCCGTGACACCAAATCCCCTCACGAAAGAAGAAAGCTGTCGTGTTTACAACTGAGACAATGAACGCTTTTCAGGATCAACTAAACGCTGGATTTTCAAAAGTATGTGAAAAATTTTAAGTTCTATTATTACATAGAATCTTTCAAATATATCCGAGAGTTTTACACTCCAATCTGTTACTTCGTTCGATGAACGAAACGAACTGTGATTGGTTGTTTGACATGCCGGTCAAATGGCCTCATGGGCGGGCCTAGGCCAATGAAAGCTGCCATGGATTCCAGACCTTCAGCCGTCAGTCTGAAGGTCTGGCTACGCGAGACTAGGTTAGGAATAGTTCACCCCGAAATTAAAATTAGCTGAAAATTTTCTCACCCTCAGAACACCCAAAATGTATGAGTTTCTTTCTTCATCTGAATACATTTGGAGAAATTTAAACTTTAAACTGTCACCTCTAGTCACAAAATGAGTCCACAATCCATACTAATGATTCCTCCAGTGAAAATTCCACCCCCTGTTGCCCTCTCATATCAAAATTCACCAACATATTTGTTTAGAACTGTTTTCACATGTAAACAGTATTTCATTTGTGTACATTTCTCTTCTGATTCAGACAAGAAGTCTTTTTCACTGGAGAAAGCAGTATTATGGACAGAGGACTCGTATCTTAGCATAAGCAATGGTTTGAAGTTAAAAATGATAGATATGTTTCTTAAAACACAGCCTTTTGCTTCACAAGATTACTTGTAGATTACTGTGATGTTTTTATCACTCTCATTCTCTGATTCTGATGCCACCCTTTCACTGCAGAGGATCAAATTTGGTGAGCAAGTAATGTAATGCTGAATTTGCCAAATCTGCTCAGACGAAGAAACAAACTCATCTACAGTGCTTCTTGGACGGGCTGAGGCTTAGTCTATTTTCATTTTTGGATGAACTATTCCTTTAATGCATTAACTAATGTTAATAATGGGACCTTATTGTAAAATGTTTCTGTATGAACTGCACTATACGTACTGCATTGTTAATGCAGAGGTCCAGACACATCACGTGACTTATATTGCACATCGTCACCTGAGAGGATGTCTTGGTCATCCAGTCCTCCTGCTTCTAGCAGTTCCCTTATACATGTGTACAGCTGGTTGGCTTCTGCTGTATCTAAAATGTAATTGAAAACAATTGAAGGATTTTAATGATAATTGTTAAAATGTAACGATAATAAAAAATATTATAATTGTATTTAAACAGATTCTTTAATCTAGCATATCACATCGCTACCAGGGTTGAGGGTAATGATTGTCTTTGAGGTGGCTGTTGCTGTCATACAGTTGCGAAAGCTGTCAAAAGTGATGCGGGCATCTGCAATAAATAGTACTGAGAGAAAATAGATAAAATTAATTTCAATAATCACATATTAGAAATTGCCAATAAACAGACAAATAAACATTATTATACCTGTTTCTCTTTGTGTCAGTGTTTGTACCAGCCTAATAGTCTCTTTATCCCAGCTGGATGAAAAAAAGTAATGAAATCACTCAATTTAGTGTTTGGAGTGGATATTTGTTGTTGTTGATTTATTTCATCTTTTTAATCATACTGAATTTAATTATACTCACCACACAAAGGGAAATGATTTCCCAGTGTCATCAAAGAGCTTTATTTCTAGCCTCTGTCCTTTGCGTCCATCAGATTTTGTAAAGAATTTCTCCTCTCCAATCTAAATGATAAAATCTCAATCATTGAACACATCTGTACTTTTGCCCACTAGCCACTAATGCCAGGTTGTGTTAATTTCCCTGACAGTGAGGAGGGCTAGCAGTATATTGTTGGAATCTAACCGATTGCACAGCTGCTAGAATGTTAATAATGTGTCCATCCAGACTCTCTCCATTTGCAGTAATGTCTCCCAATGAATAGAAGTCCCTTGAGTCTTTAATTGGCATGTGGAATAGTGGCAGAATCCTGGCCTCTGTTTCTAAATCTGAGCATATCCTAATGCTTGAGTGAGTCTCTGTTACCAACAGCCTGTAGGTACTGAAATAAAATATGTATCACTTACAAACTTGCAGTATGATGACAGCGTAATGTTTCTTAGTTGGATGTGATATTTTTCATTTTATTTATTTTTTATTTTTTTACCTGGGTGTTGAAGGGCAAAATCTTTCTTCTTTCTCATAGTCTTTGGTCACTACGAGGGGATTTTCAATTACAACTAAAACAGAAGATGCTTTTTTTGGCTTACAGTGTCAATTCAGTGCCTTAGAATTTAATATTAGAAGTGTTTTTGTTAACAAGAGTAATTGGAATCTAAATGACTGATTACTACTTAAAATCTCACCACAATCCCCAATCTGAAAGCGACTGCTCAGTCCGTGGATGTATTCCTCATTTCCCCATGCAGACACATTGATAAAATGTTCTGGTGAATCTTTGATGGTAAAGCTGAAAGTAAACCTTTCAGAGCCAAAATCTGAAATAAAAATAAAAGACTGCATATTATAGGCTATAGAAAGAATGAAAGAAAGAAAGACATAATGGAAATAGAATGCATGAACATCTATGTAATGGTAACCAACTTTTCCGGTCTGGAAATCCTCTTGAATCAGTTTTTCCAATTATAACTCCAACCACCTTCTGGAAAATGAAAAGGCCTTATTTTTTTTAATTGAAAATATATTCCTTGCAGGCATTATTACAAGGCACGTTTTGTTAAGAGCAACTTATCGTCACAAAACTAAGCGGAGTAAAAGATATTAACCATATATTGAGCAATTCTCCTACTGCTAATTATTTATTCCATCTTTTTTTATGCTCAAACAGCAACATTACAGACTAACTAAAGTTGAAAAAGCATAATAGGACCCCTTTAAGACACCAGCATAACCAGGCACTCAAAACTACATCTTCTGATATTTGCCTCATGTTCTCACCGAGTGTGTGATGTTTATGTTTAGGTCACTTATTGGCACGCAGTTTCCAATTGGACCGTACATCATTTTCATACCTGAAACGACAGTGTCACAACGGAAAAACGCTTATGACGACAAAATTATTCCAATTTTGTGAAGTGCTAAACCAGCAGAGAGTCATTAAAAAAGCTAGTAACTTTAATTTCAACCCGAAGAACTAACGCTGAGGTAAAACAGTTTCGTTGCTAATTGTTACGTGTTCTGTACCCTACTCTATATAACTTATTATAAATTAATTAAACAATGTGTTATTATTCGTCAAGCTGAACAGCCACTATTAATCACCTTGGAAAATCTCGTTTGCTCCCTACACAGTCAAAAGCAGAAGATGAAGCGATTGGCGGGTCTGGAGCTTTGAAATGTGACCGTTACTACTACACCCAAATTTGTATGATCCCTTTTTTTTAATTTTTTTTAATAATAATAAATGCAATATCATGTCTTCGATAAATTAAAAACTTTTGTTTTTTGGTGTTTAAAAAAAAAAAGATTTACCTCTTAAAGTACCATATTTTCTGTAAAATATGCTTATTTTAGTTATATATTCAATATTTCTTATACTTCAGTAAAAAAAAAAAAAAACCCCAGTAAGTTCAGACCATAGACTGTGGTTCAGACAGCCATAACCTTTTGGTGACTTTGGTGACATCTGGTGACATATAAAGGTATAAAAATATCAATAGCCACTCTATGGCTGTAGTACTCAGTGGCTGCATATAGGCTGAAATCTATAAACCATTGTTGTAACGAATTAAATTTTAAACCTTTTAAAATCACAAGTTAAAATTGTAGAATTAAAAAAAAGATATGCTTAGACTTATAAGGAAAAGACAAAGTAGTAGACAGAATAATCCTTTATATATATATATATATATATATATATATATAAAATTTCAATAACTCAAAAAAAGTAAAATGGTACCAAATGGTGCCAAACAGATAAGAATAAAAAATTAAGTAGCATATTCCAGACATTCAGAATTATCAACAAATCTTGCATTAGGACTTTAATCTGACTTTGAAGTGTGTGTGTGTGTATGCACACACAGTGGCTGATTGGCACACAAAAAATGCTAAGTCATTGGCTCATTCAATTCTTTGGTTTTGTATGTGTGAGTGACGGTTTTTATTCAACAAAATAAAAAACCAGTGCTATAGCCTCATTCACTGATTTGTATATGGGTGTGTGAGAATAAGAATTGTTGTATAGGCTCACCCCTTCACTTATGTGTATGTATGAACTGCATTGTATTGGATTTATTGATTTTTATTGGACAAATAAAAAATGCTCTGAATTTGAGTATTTCCCATTCATTTCCTATGGGAGCCCACTTTTGTCCACGGAGGACAAATGAAGGAGTTTTTTTTTTCAACCACTTTGTTGAATCGAGCCTTTTTTTGTTTGTTTGTTTGTGTGTGTGTGTGTGTTCAGGTGGCAAACTTATGAAAAGTAGCCAAGTCTTGTACCACTCAGATTAAGTAAACTATAAAAAAAAGAAAAAGATTTTGCCCAAATTTGTCCCAAAGGATGCATGAGGGTTAAAAAATAAATAAATAATAATAAAATAAAAATAGATTAACAATAAAGGAAACAAACTAAATTGATTTGATTCATACGTTAATAGTGGAAAACAAAAGAAAAAGACACTTTCCATGTAACAGAAACATGAATTTCAAAATATTATGTCTTTATGCCAGATACAATAATAAAAAAATTAGGTTGAACAAAAAATAATATCAATTAATAACATGCTATTTTAATGTTAAAATTATTGTTTTGTTCATAATAATAATCATCATCATGATAGTGACCCGTGCTGTAAATTGCTTTAGGAAATTACTGAAGGTTCACAATTACCTTTTTAAATTAGCAATATTCAAGACTAGTTTTATCAGTAAGTAACTACATTCATTCATCTTGCACATGTTCAAATCAGCTTATGCAGACTAGTATAAAAATAGAGCAACTACTTTAGTCTCAGTGGCATCCAGGACGGTCATAATATATCTGTGAACAGGATCTCCACTTGGGGCTTTTCCTTGTCCACTTCATGAGCTGAACATCCCGTTACCCAGTGTGCGTGCAACAGCAGCCTCATCACCTCGCTTATTGTTTATCAACCTTATCTGATTGGAAAAAAAGTTGGAATATGAATTAAAATGGTTACTTATTAATGTAAATACGAATAAAGCCATTTGATACTGTTAAAATTATACAGAAAACTACATGTGGTGACTTACCTTTTGGGACAAACTTAAGCGAGTGACTGAATATTCAAAAACGTGTTAAGCCCTCCTCCGGTCCATCATTCAGAAACTCATGGCCTAGTCCATTACCACACTTGCCACACAGAACCTGCATATAGCAATGGAAACATGTATAAACAGTAACACACCGAAACATATTTGTGGTGTCTGTAAATATTAACGAATTTAAAAAAAAATAAAACGGATTCTGACCTTGTAGGCTGTTAATGTCTCCATGTGTTTTGTTACGCTGTCCTCTCGGATGGTCTCTGTGAAGGCAGGCCAGGGGGAGGAATGCTCATATTTGGATCTGCTAGAAAAGAGTGGATGCCCACACTGGGAGCAAACATATATACCTGCAGAGCTGCATATAGCAATGGAAACATGTATAAACAGTAACACACCGAAACATATTTGTGGTGTCTGTAAATATTAACGAATTTAAAAAAAAATAACACGGATTCTGACCTTGTAGGCTGTTAATGTCTCCATGTGTTTTGTTACGCTGTCCTCTCGAATAGTCTCTGTGAAGGCAGGCCAGGGGGAGGAATGCTCATATTTGGATCTGCTAGAAAAGAGTGGATGCCCACACTGGAAGCAAACATATATACCTGCAGAGAAACAATAAATCAGGTAACTGTCCTTTTCGACAAGTTTGTAAAACAGACACTTTGTTTTCTTAGCTATAGTAATATTTAAGCAAAGTTGGTTAGCAAATTTCGCTACACCATTTCAGCCAAGTTTTATAAACAGTTACATCATAATCTTCCTTCAAGGTAAAGGGAAGGCAGCAGGTTGTGGAGAGTAAATCATGAAAAACATTACTTACCGGGTTTAAAATGATCTTTATAATACTCCTTCCCGAAAAAAGAACAAAATGACATCGTTTGGCACAGATCAGTAGATAAAACAAACAGTGTATGTGCAGATCAAGTGCAAGCCGTGAAACTAAAGGACGATAATGTTCCGATCACGTGACCATTACAAACCCGCTCAGTTGACCTTTCTCTGAACGACCGTTAGGTGTCAGTGCAGATCAACCGAACACGCATGTCAACGTGGAAAACGCTTGATATAATGAATTATTATTTTAATTAATAAAGGTGCTTTAATACATTGATTAGTTTAAAAGATTAATTACAGACATTAAGAATAAATGTATTTCATGGTAGACTAAATAATTAATGCTATGATATGTTTCAGGAATGTTTTTAAGAAACCTCAACCTTTTAAAAAAGTAATGAAATATAGTGGGGTTCAAAAGTCAAAGGCCACAAGTGAAAATTCAACTACGTTTTTTTTTTTTTACTAATTTACAAATGGCAAAGAAAAGACATTTTGAATTAAAAATGTACAAACACAAAAGAAATGTCAAGACCGGCATGTTGATATTTAACCCTATATAAAGCGTTACTGTTTCATGTTTGATACACAAGAGGCCTCTAAATTATCAACATGATAAAAATTAGAAGAAGAAAAATCATGTGTGTATCAATTATTATTTTATATTATTTGTACATTTATCAGTTATCACTGTATTGCATACCCCTTTTTTTTTTTTTGGTTGAAAAGGTGGGAGAAGAACAAAAAATATTACAGCCACAGTAGTCTTAAAGATCTTTGCTGCTCAGATGTTTAATAGGTTATGCTCACTCATATTTGCAATAGTGTTTAAGTAACTCCGGAAGTTCCAACCAGTCCAAAGCCATTCTGTGAATGATGTGTTTCTGAATTGTCTTTTGGCAGAGTGTCTGCAGTGAGGCAACTAAAACACAGGAGCAAAAGAGAGGGATCATTACAGTCTGTCTGTTACAATGTGGGTCATATAATCATATCAAAGCATATTAGCAAGTTATAAACTCAAACTTACATCCATATTCCACCTGGACAATCCGAACACTTTTAGTAGCTGCAAATACATCCACAATAGCATACAACAGCTTATTGGTGGGGATCCTCTTTGGCAGAGGCTCCCATGTCTTCACCATTGACGATAATGTGCATGTCGGCATACCCTTGTCCCTTAGGTACATAGACAACCCCTATCCGACTGCGACGGGCAGTGGGGGGTAGAGCGTTGGTTTTGTACAGGTCGTCCAGGATGTGACTGAATCTCCCGGGTCGACTGCGTCCCACCAACTTGTCTCTGGGTATGCCTATGTTTTCTATATACAGGTGAGTGTCTGTGAAAAATGTTTTAGGCTTGTTTTCTGCCTCATCACCAACATTTGGCTGTTCACCACCTTCTACTTCTTCTTCTTCAATGACTTTATTATGATTTCTTGTTATTGCAAATACCCAGCTGTCTCCCATTTTCACTAGATCAGGCAGAGAGTATTCTGGCACAGTTTCCAGTGTTCGAGGGTCGTGGGCAGTAAGTCCAATCCTTAAATGACCACACCAACCCAGTTCTTTCTCTTCGATCTCCACTAGGAAGATCTCTCCAGGGCTTAAAGGGTCTTTACTGAAGCAGACGCCATTTGCAAAACTTTCTACTCGGGTGGCTTGAGTCCTCGAGGGGTCCAGTCTCACATTTGTCCCATGAACTGAATGGAATTCCATAAACTGACCCAAAACCGCTGCCATTTTGACAGTTTTCTACAAGTTCAATAAAATAAGAGACATATCTTTGTAATAACTCAAGCTTGAATGTTTTTTGTAGCCTGTAAAACAAATGGACAAAGAATAAAAACTAAAAACTCACTCACTCAAGCAAAATATTTATATTGTCCTCAGTGTTTACTGTCCTCTTCTCTGGGGATAGTCCTTGTTAAAAGCATTATCTTTTTAAACGATACCTCTACCATGGTACCCTTGTGGCTTGGGAAGTGTCTAGTCCTGAAGGGCTGACTATTTTTGACCTCCTGCATGTGTCGTTTGTGGTTTTAAATAGCTGACAGATATGGTGAGTGAAGAGTAATGACTGGGATGAGTTTTAGCCTTCAGACAAGAACTGCTCATTGACAATTCACTATCCACTGTTTCTTGTAGATCATGGTGTTCATTTAAAAAAATATAAAATACTGAATGGTCATAAGTATAAGTATAAGCATAAGTATAAGGACAGAGTGGACTAAGTAACATTTATCTTCTTAGTACAGAGAAATCTGTGCTAAGAGAGCTCTGCAAAGCTTTATCTAGGCCAAAGTAATTGTCCTCTTTTAACCCACCTCCCTAGCACAGTCTGAGACAGTGAAATATTACAGGCTACATTGTGGGAACGCAATACTTTTTTTTGGGTATCAAATTAAAAATAAAATGTAGTTTCTTTTTTATTATTTTGCTATTTTAATGTCAGATTCTTTGATCTAGTTTATACTCAAGAATATTCTGATATTAATCTGAAAGTGGTCATATTATGATTATGTGTCATGTAAATGCATTAACCTGATTTCTATAACCAGAAACAGGAAAGCACATATTCTGCTGTCTAGAAATTAAAATAAGACAGTTGGCCTGTGGCTGTAATCAGAATGTAAACATATTAAGAATATCCACCATAACCTTTATTTATTTATGCCTCTTTATTTGACTTTTTAACACTCTGTCAAGGGTCTGCAGATGAAAAATAAGCTTTCGGCTAATTCTGGCAAATTTACAGTCATGTTCATTAATGTGAATTGCCCCTGTAAACAAATTAACTAAACTGAATATTAATTTACATTGATATATAAGAAATATGTTTGGAGTGAAGACTCTCCAATATTATGACTTAAAAGGGAAAAAATAAGGACATGAATTAGAGCATGTTTAAGTTACTTTTTAAAATTAAATTGTTGTCCAAAATTACTAAAATGCAGCATAATAAACTGTAACAGTGAGCATTTCCAGTATTTTCAGACAATGGTAGTTTATTATTTGTATTAGGCCTATATTACATTACATATCCCAGCAAGCATAATCGGAATATATGAATTCTGAAGGTGCTGTGCATGGTCACTGTTACAAATCCAGGACAAATGAGTTTTTAGGGTCATCGGCGTGTCTTGTTGTGTCTTTATAAGCGTATGGATGTTTTGGCAGAGTTTTTATTTTTTTAATCTGGATTAAAGTGGACTCCAGCCATGCTTCCTATAATCAGATTGAGGAGCTGCTGCTCGCAAAATCACATCTGGATGGAGCCTGTGAGGGGGAGGAGTTAGTTTCTATGGGGATACACAGCGTCACAGTAATATAACAGCAATGCACTGCATAAGTGTAGTAATATTTCAAAACTCCGGAGGATCTGCGCACTGTACAGTCCAGGTTTACCGAGCGACACATGCACATCTGCACAGCCCTGCGGCTACAATGAACGATATAAGCGCACATCGCTCTTTAACTGTAGCTTGTAAAGTCTGATGTCAAGCTGTGTGCAGACTCATGATTCATGCAAGACGGTTTAAGAAAGTGTCATCTGTCTCTTCTCTTGGGAACGATTCAAGGAACTGCGACTCACTGTTACTGACAGAACGCAAAAGCTGATATTTTTTTTTTTTTGGAGATCAGGCGATGGTGCAGAAATTGGGTGAGTTCATTCTTTTGAAATTATCTCCATAGGCTACTCACAGAAAATGCCGTTGTCAGTGCTTCTAAAATGTCACAAAGTTGCTTTAATACGAGTATCCTACATATTTGATATACTGCATGAATCCTACGAATACACCATCTGCCTTGATGAATCACCTGCTGTGTTGCCTGTTCATTTCAACAAATTAAAGTGTATCGTACTGCTCAGTATTTGTATCCATCATTGGCACTTGTCTCTGAGAATTATAAAAAAATTTAATCCATCTGAAACATTTGCTTGAGTTTAAATTCAGTTCATCTGACATTAAGCAGTGCTATTAATCTGTTGAGCTATTTTGTGTGTGTGTGTCAGACAGATCTGAAAGAATTTTAAGGATTTTACAGTATTTCATGTATAATATGACGCATTATCTACATATTTGCATGTGATTTTTTTCCATTTACCACAGTAACAAATTCTACAGAAGTTACATGTCTGTTTATTGTCTATCATAGTTTAGTCCAGATAGTCGCCTTCCAGTAGGCTGTCCATCAACATGTTTTCTTTTACCAAACACAGTAGCTCAGATGAGATGATTAAAGGCATTGTGTGTCCAAGTCTGCCTAAACTTAAATTAATAATCAATAACTATTTATAGGGAGTGAATGTTTCACTATACATTGTGTTTTTACCCTGTTGTAAATCATAGCTGAAATTTGATAGGCATAATTCAGCAGACTTTTAGAGAAACCCAATCATATTTTATTCTACCACACCAGATTATGGTTTATGCACATTTTTTATACACTTATAGCCTATACAGCATTATTGATTGTTCAGAAGGAGAGACCTCTCTAACAACACGAGAGAGGTCTGACATACCACATAGTGTAGATGTGCCCTTGAACAGTCTGTTGGTTTATTATTTAATCAGTCCATTTTGAATGAAGAAGGGATTAAAGAGAGTTTGCCAGTTGCTGGAGAATTGGTGTCACAGGGTTACATAACCACAGAAGGCAGTCTTTAACTTACTTTTAAATGCCTTACTTGACCTAGAAAGATCTTTGCTTTTAATTCAGTCTGTTGACTGAACTAGAAAGCCCCATTTTCTCCTGACTAAGAGATATATAGCTTAGTCCCTCATTGTGGTTCCCTTAATGTACTAAGTAGTATTTTAGAATGCTGTAGCCTATAGGGAAACTTATTACAATTAATGGGCAAAACAAAATGAATATTGGTTCTGTTATGGTCTATAAATACAAATTTGTGTATTGTGTATTTAAGTGTTACATAACCTCTTTTAAGTAGACCTAATGATCAATGAGTAAGAAAAATGATCATTATCCTGAAAGTGCCCATTGGCTTTGTTTTTTCTTTTGTCGAGCACAGAAAGAAAACAATAAATCTTATGGGCAGCACTTTAGGCACCAAAATACATGTAACATTAACAGATAAAATGCATATGTTCAGCATAATTGTTCTTGCTCTGTTACTTTGCCTTTTATACATAGAGGATATCAGGCACAAAGTTCATGAACTGTCTTAAATATTTCGTAAATCATTATACAACAACACTGGAGCTTCAATTTTTATTATTATTTTTTAGTAGGTAGATCTCCCAAACCCTACTTATGCATTATGTAATAATTATAGACTCTAGACATTATTCAAGGGGCGTCACCTATAGAGATTTTTACTCAAAGGTCCAAGGAGGTGTTTGAAGGCTCCTTCATAGGCTAGTATATTGGTGTTTTCAACCTTTTTTATTAATAAAATCTGTGACTGTTTAAATAAATGAATTAAACGTGATTCATTTTGTTCATCCAGAAGTTTCAAGAATTGTATACATTCTTGAATAAAAACAAAATAATTAGCTATCGAAGGGGCGAAATAAATATGATTTTGTTTGTTTTTAAAGCATTTAATTAAGATTTATTATCTTATTACAATTAATTGAAATAATTTTAAGCCATCATATATAGGGCCTCCTTTCAGAAGCCTTGTTAAGAACCACTGCCGTCGAGGGAGAAGAGTTACTTTGTTGTAGCACAAAACTGATCCAGTCAATGTTTTGTCCAAAACGAGCATTGCCAATGAAAGGATATTCCTCATAGTCATCATACTCTGAAACGCTCTAAAAACTGCTGATGGAAGTTGAAGCAAAATGACTGTGTTGTCCATATATCTTGAGGCAAAATAGTTTAATTGTCTTTTTTGCTGACTCAAAGATTTTTACTTGTGCTCTGTAGAGATGAATCATGGCAGGGATGACAGGAAATGAAGGAACTCACAAATTGGCCGGTGGGACCCAGAGACCAGGTTTACAGCTGAAGCAGGACATGGACCAGAGAGGCATAGTAATCCAACTGACGGACACTGAGGGTGAATGGGACAATCTTGATGACACTGACCTCATATTCACCTTGGACTGTGATGGCAAAAAGTCACTTAGCTCCCTCCGAAACCAAAGACCATGTTCGGTCGACATTCAGACAGAGGGGGAATGGGGTCTCAGCTCACCTGCATTCAATGTTCCTCTTTCTCCATCTTCTCCGGGCTCCTTGAGAAACTCTTTCCCCCCGGGGTCTGGCTTCCTCTCGCCCACTCACCGGCCCCTGGCCAGCTTAGTGAAGTCATTATCTACAGAACTGGAACTGAAAGAGTCTTCTCTAAAGCCCAAACCACTCCTCAGCCTCGTGAAGTCGATTTCCACCGAGCTTTCTCGCAGTGAGCCCGAGGTGTCTCAATCCAGGTCTGATTCCAAGCTCAATTTGCACTTGTTGTCGCAATTCACCCAGCCCAAAAGCCGCAACGGTGACTCCCGCACCGCCCCTCCGTCTCCAGTCAGCTTGTCCCCCACCGAGCCCAAAGCCAGCTTCTTCAAAATGGAGCTGGAGGACACCCGACGCAAGCTCTCGGAGGCCATGCAGGAACCTTTGAGCATGTTCAGTAAGATCATGCGTGAAGATAGTGTTGGAAGCCCCAAGCACCAAAGGAGCACAGGATCAGTGGACTCTCCAAGCTACAAAGGCTTTGGAATTGTGAAAACGACCACTGACCTGACTGTATCTGAATCTCCTAAAAGTGCTAGGAAAGCAGAAAGTGAGATTCTACCGGAGTGCAACTGGCCTGTGAGACATCGCAAACGGTGTGTGCAGAAATCCTCGCTTTCCCATGAGCACCATAGCAGACAGGTAGACACCGGGCCTGTGATGGAGTCCAGCACTCATGGCAGTGCATCCCAGAGCACAGATATGAATAGAACTGATCAAGATGGTTTGGCAGAAGATGTGACAGAACAATGCTCCTCTCCAGTGCCAGGAGTGGGTCTTGCCTTTGTAGCATTTCTGTCCTACTGCTACTTTATCTTTCCTTTGTCAGCGTATTGGTCTGGCCTGTTCCTTGGTTTAGGGTTTGGATTAATGTTGGGGCTTGTGATGATCCGATGGAGCTCCATGAAACACTTTCCCACCAGTCAACAACATGGACTACATGGGACCTCCTATAATAATATTCTCTTTGAAGCATTACAGAGCAACGTACCGTCTCTCAAGGTGAGTTTGATGCATTTTAGAATATTTATATTTTGTAAAAAAGAATTGGTGTGATGATCTGTACTTGCAAGGTACAGCACTTGTAATATAACAAAAGATGTTAGTGAAATAATTTTTGTGTGTGTACATTACAATTCAAAAGTTTGGGGTCAGTAAATTTTTTTTTAAAGAAATTATTACTTTTATTCATTAAGGTATACATTATAATGTAAGTTGATAAAAATATATTTATTGTGCACAAAATCAGTATATTAGAACGATTTCTGAATGATCATGTGACACTGAAGACAGAAGTAATGGCTGCTGAAAATTCAGCTTTGCCATTATATATATATATATATATATATATATATTTGATGCACTTTTTTATATGACTGTGGCTGCATCTGAAATTGCATACGTCCCTAATATATACTAGATGAAAAAGAATATGTGACAAAAGAAGTATGTCTGAATTCACAATACTCATAAAAGAGTGGGCAAAAGTAAGTTTGGGGTCAGTAAATTTTTTTTGAAAGAAATTATTACTTTTATTCATTAAGGTATACATTATAATGTAAGTTGATAAAAATATATTTATTGTGCACAAAATCAGTATATTAGAACGATTTCTGAATGATCATGTGACACTGAAGACAGAAGTAATGGCTGCTGAAAATTCAGCTTTGCCATCACAGGAATAAATTACATTTTAAGATATATAAAAACAATTGTAAATAATATTTCAATTGTACTGCTTTACTGTTTTAACAAAAAAATGCAGTGTTGGTGAGCATAGGGGATTTCTTTAAAATATAAATAAAATATCTGAACGATCCCAGATTTTTGCAAGGCAGAGTATAAATATTACAAAATATATATTAATTATATTTGTAATACATGTATAGGCTTCAGCATCCTGCTTCTGGTGTGATTCTGTGTGCATACAACGGACACTACTATCCCATGAGGCCATGGGAGAGGATTTGTGAATGGCAGTGAAGCGACGCAACTGACTTTGGTAGATCACATGATAATGACAACATGGTGAATGTAGGACCTCCAGATTAAATTCATACTACACACATTATAACTATACATAACATACTTTTTTAGTGATCGTAAAGTGATTACTTTTTCAAAATAAGTACCTACTTACAATTTTGGACACAGCCAATTTATTCTACTTCCTAAATAGCATGGATTATCCACCAGGGTGCAGAAGACATGTAGTTGGGTTTCCATTATAGGGTTAAATGCTAAGAAAAGCAATAGAACAGCGCCGCAGGTAACAACAGCCTTGCAGACTCCTATTAAACCAAAACCTGCACTTCAGTGTGTCAAAGCCCATGTCCTTCGGGAATCAGGTTTTTTTTTAACACACTGCAGTGAATGTCACAGTGTCTAAAGTAAGCCTTAAACTTGCTTTTCTCCAAAGACTAAGCAAAACCCTCATTACCACTCGCTTCTGTAATTAATTCTGCTCTTCAGTGTCTGATGCAGAATAACACACACCCACTGCTTGTCACAGCCAGCTACAGAGCTTATCCCAATAGTTTGTCTGTCTCTGTCCTAAAACTTTGTGGTGAGAATTCATAGATTACAGTTGAGTTGAAGTGAAATGTTTCTGCATTCTAGGGCTGGATGAATGAGATGTACGCATATGATCCAGAGACCTACTATCCATCCCTCATGCACACTGTGTATGTCACATTGGATGGACCCTGTTTGCGGCTTGACTACCCACGTAACAACATTCCCCGCTGGGCTACTTTTGACGAGCCCTGTTACGAAAAGCATTTCACCCACTCACGGATATTTCGACTCACTGGCAGCAAGGTTAGCACTGATTTTAACACCTTAGTAGAAAGACGTGCATTGCCCTTCAGTGGTAGTGCGACACAGTTCTACTTATGGTCTCTGAACCCAAATGGCTCAAATTTTAATGTGGCAGAATGTTGCATAGATGTCACGTAATTATAATGAAGTTGTTGCCTTGGTAACAGGTATTTCTTCTGCCACTGGCTTTGGCACACAAGAGAGTGTGGAACAGGAAGTATCCGATCTGCATAAGTTTGGCTGAAGGAGAAAGAGCTGTGGAGGAAGACGAGATGGCAGAAGGTCAGGGGGAGGCTCAGAAAGTAGAGAAACACCCTGGGCCTACGACGAATGTTTCCCATCGTGTCACACTATACCTCTTTGGACGAACAGGGCGGGAGAAAGAGGAATGGTTCCATCGACTGTTTTCTGCATCCATTCACAATGAAGAGAACCATTCTGAATCTATATCTGGTGGTAAAGTTGAAATTAGTTGAACTTAAAGGGATAGTTCACTCAAAAATTAAAACTCATTCACCCTCATGTCGTTCCAAACCTGTAAGACCTTAATTCATCTTCGGAACACAAATGAAGATATTTTTGATGAAATCATAGACCCATAGACAGCAAGGGAACTGACTCATTCAAGGCCCAGAAAGGTAGTAAGGACATCGTTAAAAAAAGTCACAGGCATTGTGGTACTCTCATGAACGTGTGTCGAAGACTGACACGGAAGAGAAGAAATCATTAAATAAAGTCATTATTTTTGTTTTCTTTGCACACAAAAAGTATTCTCGTAGTTTCATAACATTATGGTTGAACCACTGATGTCACATGGACTATTTTAACAATGTCCTTACTACCTTTCTGGGCCTTGAACGTGTCAGTTGCATTGCTGTCTATGCAGGGTCAGAAAGCTCTGATTAATAAGTAATTAATGACAGAATTTTCATTTTTGGGAGAACTCCCTTTAAGCAAGGCTTAAAGACTTAAGTGAACAGAACATACATAAATTGTGTCAAACACAATTTGACAAAATATGTCAAAAATGTTTTTGCATATGTGTTTTTTAATGTATCATATTTGATATATCAGGCTTTTATGGTAATTTATGCATCACAACATTTCTATTGATCTTATTCATAAAGAAACATAATTTTGTGGTTGTCAAAATCAAGAATGGATATAAGCCATATATAAAATATTTATTATATTAATTTAATATTATTTAATATAGTTAATAATAATGTTATAATAATATTTTAGATGAATACTATTTAATATACAAATTATTTATTTAATATATCAATTATACCAATATCGATACACAAGCCACTTTGTACAATCTTGTGAGGATAAAGAAAGAAGGTGTCTCAGCTAAGAAAAGAACATTTTAAGAATGTTTTTCTAACATTAAGTTACAAAAAACATTATTTCTGAATTTTCTTTTTCTCTGTAGATAAATCTGCATTGCATGAGGAGAACCCTTGGGGTCTGTTACATGGTGATGAAAGCTCAGTCAAGGACAGCAGTGAAGATGTGTTCCATAGTGATCTGGTTGGCAGAGTAAAAGAGAACATTTTACCAGACTATACTTCTTACATGACCAGTCTCATCTTCTCAGCACATGCCAGTCCTCTGCAAAGCCCCTGCCAAAGCAGCACCCAGGGCAGTCCTACTGATAAAGAGCAGGTGAGCTTCAACCAAAGAGGCTTTGTGTCATTTTTGTCACATGACCATGAAAAAAGGCCTGTGATATACAGATGAAATTGTTTTTAATGCTAAAAATGCCACCAAAGCATGTCAGAATAAATCGTCTACATGGCAGGTATGTCAAAGTGCATTTATCAAGGGTGGCTTTACATGTTGGTGAATTGCTAATGTGTAAAACTAGGTAAAATATTTGGCTAAAGATCAGCCATGAATTATTAAATGCTGCTTTTTCCTGTGGGGTGTGAGAAGTGTGTCAGATGCTTAGAGACAGCGGCTAAAAATGACAGTGAGTTTTGCCTCCAAATGCAGGAAATACTATTACAAAATTCTGACAAATATTTTACTGCTTTTAAAGTCACCATGAAATCAAAATTTAAAATTCTTATTTTTTAATGGAATACTGTAGTGTTTATTATAAATAATTTATCCATGCACTTCATTATTTTTTTAAAATTCATGTGCCCTAGTAATCTTTAATCAAAAACGTTAACCTTCCCTCCCCCTCAAAACGACTCATCTTCTCTTCC
>NW_015670386.1:269689-269838 GCF_001515625.1 Sinocyclocheilus rhinocerous | reverse complement strand
TGATCGTCGTCGTCATCCTTAATAAATAAAACATTTATTCATGCTGGGGAGCCGGCTGTGAATCCAGTGGAGAGAAATCCCCCACTACTTACTGCAAACTGGCATTCAGATCTGCCTCCATTTTGTTAGCAACGCCCCAACTTCCAACG
>NW_015670386.1:264343-268874 GCF_001515625.1 Sinocyclocheilus rhinocerous | reverse complement strand
CGCGCTGTTTAGGCATGTTTTGTGCCATTGATCGTCGTCGTCATCTTTAATAAATAAAACATTTATTCATGCTGGGGAGCCGGCTGTGAATCCAGTGGAGAGAAATCCCCCACTACTTACTGCAAACTGGCATTCAGATCTGCCTCCATGTTGTTAGCAACGCCCCAACTTCCAACGATCCAATCAATTCCCGAAGGTCGAAATCAAGTCCCGCCCTCTCATTTCAGATGCTGTTTCACTCGGATATACGTCACAGTTGAGAAGAAAAGACAATAGCAACTTCTGTTTCATGCCGACTTTAAATTTTCTAAAATATTAAGCTTTTCCTGTATAGTAGAGACATGTATTAACTCCATTCCAAAATTTTATTTTGTGGCACATTTTCATAATGTAATTAAAAATGTTATAAAACATTTATAAATCTGCTTATTTTTCATTGATGTACATATTTTCTTTTTAAAATGCAAATATTTAAAGGGATAGTTCGCCCAAAAATGAAAATTGTGTCATTAATTACTCACCCGTCTCTTGCGTATGTGTTGTGGTACTCTCGTGAACGCGTGGCGAAGACTGACACAGAGAAGAAATTGTTGAATACAGTTGTTTGATTAAAGTATTCTCGTAGATTCATAAAATTAAGGTTGAACCACTGATGTCACATGGACTATTTTAACGATGTCCTTACTACCTTTGTGGGCCTTGAACGTGTCAGTTGCGTTGCTGTTTATGCAAGGTCAAAAAACTCTCGGATTTCATCAAAAATATTTTAATTTGTGTTCTGAAGATGAACGAAGGCCTTACGGGTTTGGAACGAAATGAGGGAATTTTCTTTTTTGGGTGAACTATCCCTTTAACATAGTGCCCAACAATTCAGCAAGCTCATTAATGTAATGCAAATATGTCATATGTTCCCCAATAATATACCTCTTGACATGACACAGTTCCCCTAACATGGTGCAAGTTGTGCAACTGGACCATTTTTTTTTCAGTTCAGTTAATAGAAATTATCTTGAAATATATTAAGTAGTAATGTTAATTAAGTTACCTCTCATATCTCATTTCTCCTTGCTTAGAGGACAGTTTATTTGAAAAGTGGCAGAGTGTATCTTCAGTGTATCTTCATTAATCCAAAGTTTTTTCTTCTATCACCCCTTTTGGAGCAGACCTTTTGTTGCCATGAGGATGAAACAAAACCTGACTGGCTGAATGCACTAATTGGTCGGATCTTTTGGGACTTCCTCCATGAGAAGTACTGGGCTGATAAAGTCCAACAGAAGATTCAGCGAAAGCTGAGCAAAATTCGGGTAAGAGAACACACAGGAATTACAGGATGTTCTTTAACTGGACAAAGTGTGAGGAGGTAATGCTCTTTTTTTAAATCTTCCTCAAGCATGGTTTCGAAAAGTGGAATAAATCGCTTGTGATATTAATATTCCTACCATGTGTTCAAGTGCTTCTGTGTGAGTTTACCCTTTTTTTCCACAGTTGCCTTACTTCATGGATGAATTAACCCTCACCGAACTGGCCATGGGCTCCAGCATGCCCCAGATAACAGGCACATCACTACCACAGGTCAACAGCAGAGGTTGGTAGGGCTCCTAAGAGCCTCTTATAAAAGAGCAGATTAGGTCATTCATCCATCAGGGCTGTTTGAGCGTATATGTTATTATGTTCCTGCACTAAGCAGTAGATGAAATGTTATTATCCTTCTGTAATATCAGGGATCAAAGAAGCACATAACATCACATCATTCTCCTCAGCGAATAGCAGCATGCCTGCGAGCAAGCGCACATGTCTGTTTACGCACTCAGCTGTATGGTAAAATGATCACTGTGAAGCATATGGGGGATATATTATCCCCATGAGGAGTGAAGTTATTATTGTGTGGGGCACAGCATGCGTCTTTTTCTCTCCGCCTCATGATCTCTGGGTGTTATGTAACACGTAATGGCTTTTGACAGAGTCTGGCTCCCTTGCTCAGGTCTCATCCTATTTATGGATTTGTAAAGTGTGTTAGTAGACACGTGGGCGTTTTATTGCACTATAATTATTTGAAATTTCATCCATGAACAGATCATATCTCTATATTAAAATTTTTTTATTTAGTTACCACTTGTAGTACGCTTTAATCCATCTTTCATACACTAGTACACTCAAGTGTACTACAAGTCGTGACTAAATACATTTTTAAATACAGACATAGTATATTAAAAGCACATTTTAGTTTATATTCATGGTGTCCCAAAGTAGCACAGTTGAGTACACTTAGTTGATCTTATGTTTATCTTAAGAAGTACTGAAGAATCATTTTTAGTATATTAATTAGTGCGTGAAAATAGAGCACTTTAAGTACATTATGGAAGTGTACTTTTTTTTAACCTGGGAACTTTTGCTATTATTACATTTCAGGAAAAAAAAGAAACTTGTCTTGTCTTTGTGTGTTAGGCCTTTGGTTACATTTGGAGGTGGAGTACACAGGAGCGCTACAGATGACTCTAGAGACCAAAATCAACCTCTCCAAACTTGGGAAGGAGGGAGTCCCCGAGGCAGAGGCAGAATTGGAGACCATTAATGTGTTGTAAGTTTTTGGAGAATAAAATTGATTTTATTTCAATTCAATTGATTTTTTCAAGAGAAAAAAAAATCATACTGAGCCCAAATTTTTGAACGGTAATGTATTTATTTTATACTGTGGCATGTTATGCTTTTCTTTTGATATGTTTTTATTTAGAAAAGCAATTTAAAATCAACATATTTTCATTGACTTTTGGAGCCCACTGTATGCTGCATTGTTGTTCCTTAGACTCAGTACCATCCTAGTGCTGTTTGTGGGTGTCTGTTTATGAAATCTCGTTATGATGAGGTCCTGTCCGGATGTGTTCTGCAGTAGCAGGTCCAGGCTCTCTGTGCTGGCTGACAGTGATGAGGAATCATCAAGTGCAGGATCCTCTGATGAAGAGGAAGTTTCATCTGCTGACACTCAAGGAAGTCTGATTGAAAAGGCTGTACCTGGTGTTGAGGGGTAATTATTATTAAATGAACCATTAATATTATTCATTAAACAATTATTCTCTGAGATCTCAAAGTTTGGGAGTTGCAACTCTTTATTATTTGGATGGGATGTATGTCAGAAATGCTGTTCTTGTAAATTAAACCTCAAGATGTATGTGTCTTGCTGACACCACTCATGTCCTTAAAAGGGGTGGTTCACCCAAAAATGAAATCTGATGAAAATCAATTTTTACCCTCTAGTTGTTCTGACTTTCTTTCTATAATGGAAACTATATTAAGCTTTTTTTTTAGGAGAATGTCCATGCTGCTTCTTGTCCACACAATGAAAGTGGATGGGGACTAGGAACAACCGTCCATACTTTCAATGTATGGATAAGAGCAGCTTGGACATTTCACTAAATACCTTCTTTGGTGTTCCAGCCAAGAAATAATACAGGTTTGGAGTGACATGATTTTGGGGTGAATTATGTCTATAAAGCATCATCTCTTTGAGTTCTCTGACAGTAAATGCAGCTTAAAATAAATCAAGACCACCTGATGACTAATTTACTTTGCTTCCCACAGGGCTGCAGCTGGAGGCAGTACAAGTAGGCGGATTTTGAGATTTGTCGACAAGATTGCCAAGTCGAAGTATTTCCAGAAGGCCACAGAAAATGAGTACATTAAAAAAAAGATTGAAGAAATGTCCAACATCCCTCTGCTGCTTGCAGTGGAAGTTCAAGAGCTCTCTGGAACACTCGCCATCAACGTTCCTCCTCCCCCCACCGACAGAATATGGTACGAGCCATTCTCACTCAGCATTAGGGACTGAAGTTGCATTAGGGACTGAAGCTTTGCTTAAGCTTACACAGCATCTGCAGAGATTATCTAGAGCAATCATGCTTCTTAAAGTTTGGTGTCATTCACTCTTGAAGGTTTGACTTTGTTGTAATTAAATTACAATTTGAGGTTTATGGATTAGAGACAAGTGTAGCACTGTCTACTAACTGGGCGTGATGTGATGAGTTCAGTGATGCAATCGCAGCCAGACAGAAGATACTTGATGTTTCAGGTGCAGCTATGAGGAGCAGACTTTTGAAGCAAAAATAAGTACTTAATAATAGTAAAATGATAAAAATACTGGTAACACTTTAGGTTAGGGAACACATATTCACTATTAACTAAGAGTTTTACCTCAATAAACTCCTAATTAGCTGTTTATTAATAGTTACTGTAGCAAGGTGGTTGCTAAGTTTAGGTATGGGTTTGGATTAAGAGATCTAAAATATGGTCATGCACAGTGTTGGGGGTAACGCATTACAAGTAACGCGAGTTACGTAATCAGATTACTTTTTTCAAGTAACTAGTAAAGTAACGCATTACTTTTTAATTTACAAGAGAATATCTGAGTTACTTTTTCAAATAAGTAACGCAAGTTACTTTTTTTCCAATTTAATTATTGACAGCTCTCCTGTCCCCATGTTGAGACAAATCAGAGGATGTTACTGTAGTTCTAAAATAGATATGAATATGCATTAAT
>NW_015670386.1:256837-264269 GCF_001515625.1 Sinocyclocheilus rhinocerous | reverse complement strand
TACTGTACGGACGTACATTTACTTTCCCTTCAGCCTGAGGCTTATTCATTTCACTTTTGGTGTGAAAAGGCTTTTATATTTGCCAAAAATAAAACTTTTTTATTTTAAAAGCAAACAAGCAAGCCCTGTCCAGATTTAAAAAGTAACGCAAAAGTAACATAACGCATTACTTTCCATAAAAAGTAACTAAGTAACGTAATTAGCTGCATGACCCAACACTGGTCATGCAGAAAAAGGCATTTATAAATGCTTTATAAGTAAGTATTAATAAACAGGCAATATGCTAGTAATATGCATGCTAATAAGCAACAATAGTGAAAATTGGTTCTTAAAATAAAGTGTTACCAAAATACTACTTATTATGGAAATAGTATACTTTAAAAGAATACCCTTTAGTGCAAACCAAATATTATATAAAATCGGCCCACTCTTTGCCTATAAATCATTATATGCATTCAGGCTTGCAGACATGTCTTTGGATACATGCCCCAGATTTGTAAGTGTTTTGTTGGTTCTCTCTCAGGTACAGTTTCTGCGGACCCCCGAAGCTTGATCTAAGAGTCAGACCCAAACTGGGAGAGCGAGAAGTGACTTTCTGTCATGTAACTGAATGGATTGAAAAAAAGCTGCAGGATGAGTTTCAGGTTTGTTTTGATGATATTATGATGTCAGGAGCTTCACTATAAATTGGTGAACATGTTAAGCATATGGCAGCTAATTTAATTTAAAGGGGTCATGAACTGCCTTTATTTATTATTTTGTACTGTTCTCTGAGGTCCACTTATAATGTTATCAAGAGTTTAACATGAAAAAAAAACATCAGAATTTAGAAGTAATAGGTGACATTAGTGCCAGATCCGATATTTTCGGAACAGCATTGTCTTTTAGTTTCAGTCTTTATGAAAATCCTGCGTCGAATTGTGCTTTGCTTGTAAACGAATCCACTGTAAAATGAAGTGAACAAAGGACCAAGTTCTTTCTGACGTGGTCTGGAACTTCATTAGAAATAAAGTTCATTCACTCTTTCCTAACGTTGGGATCAGAAGGAAGGCAATGCAAAGACTGTGTTTTTCCACAACTTGGCACGGCACTTTAATTGAATTGAATTGTTTATTTTAGTTAAATTATTTAATGCACAATGTTTACATTGACCCCCACAACAAATCTTGTGCAATTATTTTTCCAGAAAGTTTTTGTTTTGCCCAACATGGATGACATATACCTGCCGCTGATGCACTCTGGGATGGACAACCCTCTAGCTTTCCCACAATACCCTGCAAAGCTCTCCCAGCATTCCTCTATGGCCTCCACTGACAGGTGTGATCTGGAACGTTCTGCAGAACTACAGTAGTGCCTCCTTGTGGAACAGACATGCCAATACACCAGTAACAGAACTCGCTCATTTAACTTCAACAAACTTCTAGTAATGTAGGCTTCATTCATTCGGCTTCATTTAAACATCACAGCACAATGCAAAATGTCAGTAGCTCTCACACATATTCTCTCTAAATAGATCAGACATCTCCTTATACAGTCATTACAAGGCACAGTGGGTAAAATTCCTATCACCCCGGAAATCCAAATCAGTTATTCTTATCGTACCAGTGGCTTAATGTGTGAATAAACCATTTTATTACTTTATTGTGTTTATGTCCTGAGGACAACTGATTATTTGCTGAACTTCCACAATGGCTTAAATTAGACAAATAAGCATTAGTAATAATCAATAAATATCAAATAATAATGAATTTATTTAAGAATTTATATTTAGAATGAAATACAACTCTTTTTTGAAAAAAGTCTTACATACATGTTCCAGAAGTGTTTGCTTTTTACATCATAAATTATCATATAATATCAAAGACGGTTTTTGTACGATTTCACATTTTCTTGTCAAGTGTCACTTCAAGATTGTCTGAACTTAAGCAGGCATTTGAATGTTTCAAAAATCGTTTTTCTTTTTTAATATTTATGCATTAGCATCAATGTTTCACTTTATTAACCTCTCAAAGCTGTAGAAGGAATGTGCAACGAAAATCTTCACTATTTTGTTTACCATCATGCTTTTCTCTTTTCTCAGTAAATCTGTAAAACTGTGTGTTGTGCTACCCTTAAAGGGATAGTAGACGCAAAAATAAACTTTTTGTCATCATTTAGCTACTCATGTTGGCATTTAGCTACTCATGTTAGCTACCAGTGATTTTCTTTCTTCTGTGGAACACGCGGATGTCACTGTTGTTGTTTTTTTTTGTTGGTCCATACAATGTTGTTTTGGACCCCATTTGACTTTTATTGTATGGACAGTTGAAACATTCTTCAAAATAGTTTATTTTATGTGTCACAAACGAAAGTAAGTTATATAGGTTTGGAACAGCATGAAGGTGAATAAACAACTTTAATTTTTGAGTGAACTATCCCCTAAGATGTCTATAAAAGTGGAAAGACACATTTAATAAAACACGCGCACATAAAAAACGAACTTGAATGCTCTCTTTGAATCCTGAAGGGTATTTATGCTATATAAATCTGACTCTTGTACTGCTGCTGTTGGTGTGACGGTGTCTGCTGCCGCTCGGACTGGCGGCATTAGCATCAGTCCAAGCACTGGTTCCCTCCCCTGCTTCAATTTCCAGATCTCCAACCTCCAGGCTCTCACACATCAGGTTTATCTGCCTCCTTATTTGTGCCATCCGGCTCTGCATGCGCTGCATCTTCCTGCGCAGGTTGGCTGCGATGGCCCTTTGCTGCCGCCGCTCGGCTACATAGCGCTGCTGCAGTTCTCGGTAGCAGTTATGTTGGGCCTGATTCTCACGGACGAGCAGCGTCCCGCAGCCCATGGGACACGGCTGCCGCCAGTGGCTGCAGCTCTGATCATGCGCCTGCACGTCCTTCCTCAGCACCTGCTTCCCACAGCCCTCATGGGGACAGAGCTGCCACTCATACGGACAGCTGGAGATGTGGAGGTACTCGTTAGAAAGCGGGAAAGTGGCCCTGCAGCCCTGCTGTGCATTTCGACACTAAGAACACAATATGGAGTTGTTTCAAATTCACAGTTTAAGTACTAGAACTTTAACTACTATACTGTATTTTAGACTTGAGTTTTAAAAAAGTTGCCTACCTTGATTGATAAACGGCCAATGGATTTACTCAGCTTAAACAAAACCAGCATTTGGTTCTGGTCGATAGGCTGCCTACAACATGGGCATTTCACCTGTCTGAAACAACACTGACTTTAACATTTGCTCAAACATCCAATGAGTTACTTCAAAATAGAAGTAAGATTAAGTAAACTGATCAAAAGGGGCAGTAAAAACATTTACTATGCAATCAAAAAATTCTATTTCAAATGAATGCGGTCTGTTTATCAAAGAATCCGAAAAAAATCAAGATTTCTTCAAAAATATGTGAAATATTACAAAAAGAAGTGTTTTCAGAATTTTTCTTGAATACCAAATCAGCTCATGTGATATTTAATACTGGCGTAATGGCTGCTGAAAATCACAGGAATAAATGATTTTTTAAAAATATATTCAAAAAGAAACCTTTTGTAATTTGTAATATTTCACAATATTACTGGTTTTACTGTATATTTGATCAAATTAATGAAGCCTTGCAAAGCATAAGAGACTTCTTTCAAAAACATGCAGACGAAAGCTTTCCCATCAGGATGTATGATATACATCAAATTAAGATAAAGATATAAGATTCAAGAGAACCTCCCAATTCAGATGATACCGGTTATACCAATTAAGTCACAAATTATAACTTAGACAAGAAATGTTACTTTCCTACCTCATTTTTTGCCCCCTTATTTTCCCCTTAATCTGGTTTATCTTATTATCAAATATTAAGTTGTTACCTTTTCATCCACTGTAAAATGCACTCTTTGCAGAAGACATGGTTGCATTTAAGTCGTACAGGACAGAGTAGAACTGCTCTACAGATGACACAAATCAGATCATCATCTGGGGTATCCACAAACTGCTCCACTTCATAACCTCCAGTCTAAAACCAAAATCAAATAAAAAAGTAATATATAATAATAACTCAATTTGTATTTTAATGTCATATGGATACTAGTATTATTACTGATATAACTACTAAAATTAAATCAAACTATTTCAATGGATTTTAATTATAAATTACTCATGTTGCATATTATCAGACTTTTTATATAACATACTGTAAGTTTTAGCTTGTAAAATATAAATATATACTGTACATGTTTTTTCCACAAATATCTTTTTTAATATATAATGTAATTAAAAAAGGAAAAACTCACCATTTTGACTTATGATACCAGGGCACAGCTAATACAGATGCTGTATATGTTGAATAATTTGTAGAGGCAAAAAGGCAGGCATCTGTCAAAACAACACACAGCAAAACATCCCAAAGGAGATCACTTGACCCTGGATCATTCAGACATGCATTACAGATGTACCATTTTCTCTTCTTTTCCATTCTAGCACAAGTCACGAATGTGGTTAGCACCTGACAACTTTTTTACACTAACCACTGGGACCCTATTTTGGTACCATCTAGGTTTTACTTATTAGACAAAGGCATTGCTATGGAAACCAGCGAACTTCAATGACTGCCTGCTCTAGAGGCTACAAGCCCTATTCTCTAAACACACAGGCCTGAATGGCCAACGAACACGCAGCAGCATTCTCTGCACAATAGAATATATCATAAATCATTATATGTGAAAAAATGTGTCAATAAACACTTTAACTGAATGTATGTCCCACACTTTAACAGTTAAACTAAATAACAATGCTATTTGCAAAACTTTAGCAAAAGCTAAGAAGGTTTTTTACAATAAAGAAAACACCAGTTTGTATTGGTCAACTTGTACTGGTTTGTACATATGTACAAGGGCGAATGGCGTAAGATCGGTCAGTAGGTAAGCTGTGCTTCTTATGGATAAAATGACTTAATGTTTTTCATTGCATTTTTTGGCGCTCACTTGTTTACAGATAGCATATATGTGATTATACTGGGATTTTAATGTGGATAACAGAATTCAGAAAAAGGAATCTAGATGAAACTTACAATCAAAACCACTGCAATTTCCAGAATACAGGAAAAACTGGAAGTGGAATCATCAATGTAGTGAGCAAATGTAGATATTAGGCTGTAAAGTTATTTATCTGTCGCATTCAGTACTGTATTATCCTTTGCCATGTTGACATAAGTGGAATTTGTGAGGACTTTGGATACTCAAATACGGGCAGAATACTCTATAATGACTACTAATAATAATCAACAAACAAGTAATAAAGGGTGGCAAACTGTTTCTGAGAATGTCTGATTTTATTTTTCATATAAGGAAATGCAGGTTCCTTTAAATAAATCCCAGCCACTCTTTATGTTAATGTTTAAAGTTTATTAGCGGTAGCTGACTTTTTCATCTTACCAACATAATTACACAGGGGAACTTTCACAAAAACAAACTCAATTCGTTGATGATGATAACAATTACTTATATTCTTAAGATAAGCCCAAATGTATAGTAACACTGAGTGGAATAATTTAGTTTGTTTTATGCATGAGGTGGTCTACACTGAGTCTCTGTAGTTATCAGTGTTTCATTATCTGGAAATCTTTGAGTGCTTGCTTCTGTATTCAGTTAGCCTACTCAAGAACTTGGTTCATCTTTTTGACAGATACTTATGTTATAGCTACGTATAAATGTTTGGAATAATTCAGTGTCACATGGTCCTTCAGAAATCATTCTAAATATGTTGATATACCAGTGTGCTAATATGCTTTATGTGTGTGTGCGCAAATATGTGCCTGTATATATTAAGGTTCCATGAAAAACGTCATGACATCAAAAGCATTAAAATGAAGTTAAAACATTTATTGAAACTTGTGCAGGTATATATACAAAGTCCAAATATTTTTTATATTTGGAAGACCATTAGCTCCAAGATGAAAGATAACAGTCTGAATACAACGTTAATGAAAAAATAAAACTGTGAGAAATAAAAGTTAAATATGTACACTGTAACTACTTTTAACAGGTTATGTATAATATATTTGATTAATTCAATATTTATACTATTTATATAGCCCCACCAAGGATTACAAAGAGATGACAAAGAACCCAGATTAATATCGTTGTACTATACTCAAATGCGATCAAAAAGAAGGTCATGTGCACCCCTTTCATGCTTTCCCTTCATCTACCATGACTTCTCTTTCAGGGGCCAGGCGTGCAGAGGTCGCCAGAGCAACTTTTCGGGTGTAGGTCGTGCAGCGACATAGGATCTCCTGAGTTTGTGGTCTGGGTGGCACCCTGGGAGCTTCGACTCCTTTCATTGGGTGATCAGTGTCTGAGCTGGTGGGGCTGGACTGACCACTGGACATACCACAATCATTGCTGTCTCTCTCTCTATCCTGCTGTCTCAGGCCCTCTTCCCCCTCTGAGCTGGACATGCTTGGGCTCATGGAGGTGGTGTCTGAGGAACTGAAGCTGAAGTTGGTTCCATCATCGCTGAAGCTGCCAGCTTCCTCATGCTGTATCGGCTCTGACAGAATTTCCAGAGAGTTTGATTTAAGGAAACTATTTATTCTGTTTCGTGAGGGGACCTGAGGCTCCAGTTTGAAAGAGTTGCTGCTGGACAGGTTGATAGTGGAGCTGTGAAGTTTCCTCTGAAGTGTCTGAAGGCCAAAGCTGGGGCTGCTGTAGAGCTTCAGGTACATGGAGGGCACATAGCCTGCCTTTCTGTTATATCTGTAGAAGGAATAAAAGATTTAGGTTACAGTATGTTTTGTATGGGGAAAACTCCATGTACATGTAGAAGTAATCATTACTTTCTCCCTCCCTCTCTCTCCCTTATATATATGTAGAAATACACTACTTTTCATAAGAAGTCTCTTATGCTGACAAGGCAGCATTTAATTGACCAAAAAGACAGTAATTATTTAATATTTATTTTTTAAATAAATACATATAAAATATAATTATTATTTAAAATATAATATGATTTAAATTATTTAACATCATTGAAAATATAAATTATTAAAATGAAATCTGAATCATTTTAATATATATAATATATATTTGCAGAATCTGTGAAAATGTTAATAATTTTAATTTTACATTTTTAGCCGGGGGGTGAAAACTTTTAAACAGGACGAAGATGTCCAAATTTTTCTTATTTTGTTGAAATATCTTTTTTTTTCTCATTTAGTACTGCCCTTCGGAAGCAACAGAAGATACTTGCATGTTTCCCGGAAGACAAATTAAGTACAATTTACCTTGATCTTCAAATTCAAAACGTTTTCACCCCCCGGTTCTTAATGCATCATGTTTCCTTCTGGAGCATCAGTGAATGTTTGAACCGTTTTTAATAGTTGTGTTTGAGTCCCTCAATTGTCCTCAGTGTGAAAAGATGGATCTCAAAATCATACAGTCACT
>NW_015670386.1:254515-256673 GCF_001515625.1 Sinocyclocheilus rhinocerous | reverse complement strand
TGTATGTAAAATATCTTACTCAGGACAGTACTAAATAAAAAATAACATGCATTTTATATGATCTCTCTTATTTTGTTAAAATTATTAACATTTTCACAGATTCTGCAAGGGGTTCCCAAACTTTCGCATGCCACTGTATATATCTATAAAACTGTATGTCTATTCATACATCTGTCTTACAATAGTTTGTAATTCCTATTATTCTTTGAATGTCAGTGCAATTTGAGTTAACAACTTTAATTACCTAACAAGCCACCAGCCATTATCAGACCTCTGTAACACCTCCACAACAGCGCCGATGCTAAGAGAGAGCTCATCCTCTTTTTTTGAGGTGTAACTTCTTGTAGCGCAGTACAGAGAACCTAGTGGAGCAAGAAAATGTTTGATTAGCAAGGTTATCTTTGGAGATTCATTGCAACAGAAAGTTTATGTAACTACCGTGTCTTACTTTCAAAGGTTGCTGAATCAAACTCATCCTCATCCTCTTTCTCTTCCTCCTCCTCATCACATAACTCCAAGTAGGGAGCAGGAAACCAAGCTAGACGTTTATCCTCATTCTCAACAAGCCACCAACCTGTTCAGAACCAACGCCCACACAAAAATATGAATTGACTGTAAAGAACTTTACTATTCACTTGCGTTTCACTTGTTTATAGAAGATACATACCTGCTTTGTCTTTGATCAGCACATCCAGTCTTTCATCCACAGCTACTTTAAATGGCCAGTTTTTTGTATCTTTGGTCTCATATGGAGCCACACATCGATATGTCTTGGATACAAAAGGCTGGGTCACGTTGCCATTGCTCAGATGTTTATTCGCCAAGTCAGGTCCTCCTCTGACAGTGTTGATGTTGTCTGATTGCAGAATCATCACACTGCAGAGAGAGGAGAGCAGCTTTAACAGACATTTACTGCACAAACACTTTCCACCTGGTTCATATTAGCATTAAATTCTGGCAACCATAAACAGATTAAGTCAGAAATATGAACTGAACTACTGTACATACTATACATGTGAGTAGCTATACCCGCCAGCAAATGTCAACTTGATTGATGGCTTTGACCTTTGTGACCTTTACCCCTCCCCCCGCGGCCCCTCGCCAATGTAGTGACCACCCACGTTGTGTTGACCCCGGTGACCTATCCAGATGTGAAAACCGGTATATGTGAAATTCCGACTTCAACCTATGACCTCCGGGGATGAAAAATGATGTTTGTTCAGCTGTATGTATGTGTCCGAGTGGTGACAGGCTATAAATGAAGACCTAAGGAATGTTTTGAAGATTTTAATGGTCTGTTCCCTCATCCGGGGGTTTGCCTCATCTGGGGTCCGCGTGTCCGGTTGCATTCCAAGGCAGGGCATTTTTGCTCTCTCTCTCTCTCTCTCTCTCTCTCTCTCACTTCCGGTGTGACTGTTGAGCGTGAGCGTGAGCGTGAGCGTGAGCGTGAGCGTGAGCGTGAGCGTGAGCGTGAGCGTGCGCACATTCAATCGTCCCGAGTCTTATTCTCTTCTTTTAAATGAAAATAAATTAATTAATTAAGTGATCGCATATGATATAAAACAAAGGAAAACATTTACACTAGTTTTAGTCATCGCTAAAAATATAAAAACGTCGTACATTTTACCAGGGGAACAGAGAAACCATGTCTTCACGTTATTTCAACAGCGTCTCAAACGATATGTTTAAGATCTGTATTCCCTCTAAGTCTGTCTAAATCCCGAGGACAACGGCAGTGTAGTGGACTGTGACGGTATAACATGGAGCTATCCATTATTTTACAGTCTCGATTCGAACCTCATGCGGACCGGGGTTTAGAAATGTTTTAATTATTCAGTTAATATTACATTTATTCACGCGTTTTAAATATTATCTAGACTTGTTTTATTTCACAGTGTTTTGGGTACACAGTGTTTTGGGTATAAGGATCATGACCGTCTATCTTTCCTATTTTAACTTGCAGAAAATTGTACCGGAGAACATTGTTGGAATGTTTACAGACGGTCTCATTCTTTTAAGAGGCTTGTTTAAATAACAATGACACCTCTTTACATATGCTTCGGATTTAACCGTGACGACATAAATATATTTTTAATTTAGACACGGTTGTAAAATACGCAGTCCTAAACTATCAGGGCATTTTTTTTTTTTTCTCTCT
>NW_015670386.1:231684-254457 GCF_001515625.1 Sinocyclocheilus rhinocerous | reverse complement strand
CTCTTTTTTTTTTAAATGAAAATAAATAAATAAATTATGTGTTCGCACATGATATAAAACACAGGAAAACATTTACACTGGTTTTAGTCATCACTAAAAATATAAAAACAATGTACATTTTACCAGGATCAGGAAAAATATATATATTTTAACAGGTCAAATGATAAGGACTTTTGGGGCCCCGGACATGTCCGGTCATGTTTATGGAGACTTTACATCAGGCCCCCTTCACTCTCCTCCGCTTTTGAGTGCAACGCCCCCCCCTCTCAACAACCAGCCAACAGTCGAAACGTAGAAACAAGACCTCTCCCCCCAACAATTTATTTAGCTCGAATGTACGACGCTATACAAAAGATCCGTCACTACTTCCTCGTGACTACGGCTACATAGCTATAAGCGAAGTGCGACCGTTCTCATAAACTCTGCAGTTATTGCCTACTTTTCCTAGATTTGCGAACCATGTTGGATAAATCTTATTGATCAAAACGTTATCTACACGGACCGACAGAATAGGCTTCAACATTCCAATTTGTCTGATCCTGACACAATTTTTCTAAATTCAAAGCGTTGTGGCGTGGATTGTCAGGGGAAAACGTGTCCTGGAAAACACATCGTAAACTCTATATTTAAACAGCATTACAGAGACAAATGATTGATCTTATGCGTAAGATCACTGACGATGCGTCCGATCCAAATCATGATTGTACGGGGGATTCCAAGCGTGTAACAAATCTCAAAAATGAAATGGACATTGTAAGAAGCCTGAAAAATAACCCATGGCCCGATTTGACAAGCTTGTATATAACCGGCAAAGAGCCAATATGTGTAACTACCAGAAAAATTCTGGATATGATGTCTGAATGTAGCGATGAGATGTACATTGACGAGGTTCTCTGTCTGTGTACGTGTGTAATGGATTTATGTGTGACGCTTGTTCAAAAACAGTATGGTTCCATGATATGTGAAATTATTGAGACGCTAGTCAATTTCATATTACACAAAAACATGTTGGCATGCAGAGATTTTCTTTTCTGGCTAGATAACCTGTAATGTCATCACTATTGTTTGTAATGACAATTTGATCATTTTCTTCACATAATAAAAGGTAAATAAAAGGTTGTTCTTATTCTTTTCTCTGTGTTCAATTTTTGGATTTTAATGATTTTGCATACGTCTTTATCCTAAGCGAATGAGTACGATAGAAGCAACAAGTCATGGATAGTCTAACGCAGTACACGTAATTGAATAAAAAGAAAACGAGTAGACCTAATAGAATGTAGACGGAAGAGAATTATTAAGAAACGATCTAGTATCTGATATAAACTAGGATAATATAACGTAAACGACTCGAATGAAGAGGACGGGTTAAAGCGATATTTTATTAAATCAAGCAAATTCACAGAAATATTGTCCTCTAACATGACAGCAAAAACTAGTAAAACAAAGCGCAAGGCCTAACAATTACGATTAGATGGGAAAATACTACAAGAGTGGCGAAACATAAAATTTCAAAGTGTTATATTCATTTATGAACGCTGTTACAGAATTTGTCTTAGTGACATTCAATGGAATATTTTATTAAAAGATAATGCAGCGGACTGTTTGAGTAACGCTCTCGTCTTTGCTACATTTACTGTCAAGATTTCGCAGCTTACACACATCCATCTACCGGAAACCTGTAGCTCTATCATAAATATAAGCTTCATGCATGACAATTTTGTAACTGACTAAAAACTAATATTTAAGCTAAACAAACATTTACAATTGTGGAGCATATCCGCAATGTATTTAGGTCCTAGGCCATTGAGTGATTTATAAACGAGTAAAAGTACTTTAAAATCAATCCTAAATATAACTGCAAGCCAGTGTAAGGACCTGAGGACTGTTGTGATATGCTCAGATTTTCTGGTTCTAGTCTGAATCCTGGCAGCAGTGTTCTGGATGAACTGCAGCTGTCTAATGGTGCTCTTGGGAAGTCCGATGAGGAGACCGTTACAATATTCAACCCTGCTGGTGATAAAGGCATGAACAAGTTTCTCCAAGTCTTGACTGGAAACAAAACATCTAAATCTTGTAATGTTTTTGAGATGATAGTATGCTGATTTAGTTACCGGGGTCAACACAACGTGGGTGGTTGGTCGCCAGGCGAGGGGCCGCGGGGGGAGGGGTAAAGGTCACAAAGGTCAAAGCCATCAATCAAGTTGACATTTGCTGGCGAGTATAGCTACTCATGTGTCTGCTGCAGGGAAATAATCTACATACCTGTTCTGGATATATTCTGGCTGAAGCTCCTGTTCAGTTGGCAAGAAGAATTGAATAACTTCTGTGGAATGTGACACAGTTGTTTCACATTGCAACAGGTTGGAACAGTATTTCTCCAGATACCTTAGACGAGACACTGACTTGTCCAGACCTTTCAGCTGAAATGAAGTCACCATGAACTGGGCTGCAAACAACAGAAATTATATTTGAGCAACAAAACAAATACAGTTTGGTATACAGGGTTAATGGCCAGAGTTGCAACTAAAGTTCAGCTGTATGTTTTCTTCCAACATAAAAATGTATTACAATAATGCATTATGTAATAATAATAATCATTCATGATTATTTGAAAGCCCTTGCAATATGAGCATCACCACAAATGCAGTAATGCTACTTTATGCATGCCATTATATGCTTAAAGCATTATATTTACAATAACAGGCTATTCCTATATTTAAATGTGACAAAACTATTTTAATCACCTAAAAACTGCCAATCATACCTCCAAATCTGGGAAGCACTCTATCTTCTTTGCGAAAATAGTTCTCCACAGGAAACTTCTTTTTCAGTTGCCTCTGTTAAAACAAGAAAATCAAGTTAGCTGGTGATTTTTACACTTATAGTAACCATTTGTGCTATATAAATGACTGTAAAACCTACATGGAGCGTTCTGAAGTCCCGAAAGGATCTGTACACTATCAACTCAGTCTGGTCTGACCACAGCACTGAAGTCATGAACTTCTGTAACAAACAAGCAAACAAACAAATTAACAAATTATCTTAACAATACTTAAAGTTATCCTACGAATATACAACATATTCATACTTTGTCCTTGTCTTTCTTCATTACTCCGATAAATCGGACGTCGACAGGAAAGCGCGGGTCACTCATTGCTGAAGCAGTTTCAGATGAACGCGATCACGGTATGAACTCTATTCTTCCTGGTTCTCTTTCAGCATCACCAGCATCTTCATCCTCATTTATAGCCAGCCAGACCTGGGCGTGTTGTTTATCTCACGTGAACCTTTACAGAAAGTTGAGCGAATACTCGGATAAGCGGCTGCGCCCAAGTGCGAATTGAGCGCCGGGAGGGAGAAATTATTACACAATACTTATAATATTTATCAGTAATGAAACGTCAAACCAAGGTGAGATAAGTTATGACACAATATTTGTCACTGATAAAACATCTGTGTTGTCTTCAAACCATAGTATGACAGCAGTTTAAGATGCAAACAACACTATCTATCTATCTATCTATCTATCTATCTACTAAGACTATACAGTCAATGGCTACTACTGTACCTGGCAATATAGACATGAATTATTTATCTATATTATAGCCTATTATATAGGCATTTAGTGTCTATCACCATATACACTGTATATTATACAGCAGTGTTTCCCAACCGACTGATTGCCACCATTGATGGACAATTTTTAATATTAAAAATATCTGTATGACATTATATTCTGCAGTGCTTCCCTGTTGTACCGAATATCTATACTTTTCAAATTATCATATCGAAGTTAGAAATTCAAATATTGTGACAGAATTAATGTTGTAGGGTGCCACAAGTTTGTTAAAATTTCCAAAGGGTGCCGCGACTAAAAAAAGGTTGGGAAACACTGTTATACAGTATATTTAGATACAGCCTGATACAGTATCTGTATATCTGAGTGACTACAATCACATCTATCTGTCTGACAAGCTACTACAATTGACTATCTATCTATCTGTCTGTCTGTCTGTCTGTCTGTCTGTCTGTCTGTCTGTCTGTCTGTCTGTCTGTCTATCTATCTGTCTGTCTGTCAATCTGTCTGTCTATACAGTCAATGGCTACTACTGTACCTGGCAATATAACATTAATTATTGATCTATATATTATATATCTATCACCTGTACAATATAGTAGGCCTATATAGATAGCCTGTATACAGTATTTGTATATCTGAGTGACTACAGTCACATCTGTCTGACAAGCGAAAATATTGACTATCTATCTATCTATCTATCTGTATATATTATATATCTATCACCTGTACAATATAGTAGGCCTATATAGATAGCCTGTATACAGTATTTGTATATCTGAGTGACTACAGTCACATCTGTCTGACAAGCGAAAATATTGACTATCTATCTATCTATCTATCTATCTATCTATCTATCTATCTATCTGTCTATCTATCTATCTATCTATCTATCTATCTATCTATTTACAGTATCTGTCTATTTATCTGGATGGCTTTTTGACATTTTTCTGTGTCAGGGCCAGCTCCAAGAGTTTAAACTGGGACTTTTCCCGCATGGGATAATGACTTTTCATCAAAATAACCAACGTGAGCAGTCCATTCATGGCTGTCATCCTTTAGTAATTTTTCCATGATGACCTGGTGGTTTTGTGAAGGTGGACAGGCTAAGCGAGGCTCACAGGTGTGTCTTCAAACTGAGGGTGATGAGAGGGCAGACAGCTAGAACATTGATCTGAAGCTGCTGGCGTCACAGCGGCCTGTGAAGAACCGCCAAAACTCCTCTGCAGAATCAGCTCAAGGTCATCAACTGTGAGGGCTTGTCATGCCTCCTGCATGCCAACATCATCACCTGGGAAAGGACCCCAGACGCACGTTTTGGCTATCTGGGTAAAGGCCCAAAACACGTGCTTTTTGCGTACCACCAGGCCCGGATTGGCTAATCGAGAGGACCGGGAGAATTCCCGGTGGGCCGGTCTGTTTTTTTGGCCCGCGAGGGCCGGTGTTGTCATGCCACTGGGGTTGAGATATGCTGTCCTAGCCTAGGCATCCACTCACAGCAGCCCCACTGTTTTTATTTATTATTTTCTTGCAGCCCCACTCGCAGGGTTGCCAGCCGTTCCGTATAATACGGAATCATCCCGTATTTAAGGCATCAAAGAAGCGTCCCGTATGAAAGCTATAGCCTATGGAATACAGTTTGTCCAGTATTTGCAAGTGAAATTCTCTGCTGGCTGCTCCCGCTTCACAGCAAGCAGGACTAACAATTCCCTTCCACCATACGTGTTTTGATTTTGCCAAATCAGTTTTGGGCGAATGCAAACAACTTATTGATCATGAGCCCAACATCCAGCAAGGCAGGAAAACATTCAATCTACCTGAGGGAAGACGTCTTTCACTATTGTAAGTTAATGAGGTTGAGAAAAAATAGACTACATTTTTATAAAAATTAACTTCTAGTGTATTCTTAAAATTGGACCTAAGTACAAATCCAAGGACCAGAAGAAGCCCACACTCTCTAAGTTTTCTTTAATTGAAAAATATGCATTTTCATTCATTCATTGGCTATATGGTTGCAATAAAATTTTAGTTCAAAAATTTAAGTGCCATTGTTTAAAATAAAATGCTTTATTGACTGATGTTTCATAGACGTTCAGTTGTTATGCTTTAAAATGTCATGCCATTTGTATGTATGTAATTTCACAGTATTTTCACCTCCTAAATTACTACACTACTTGTGCAGTCACAATTCTATAATGGTACAATTTACTCAGACCGATGGCTTTTTTTTGTATTACATTAAAATTCTTTTTAGAATAGGTAATTGTACATAAATAGTTTAAGCAAAATAAATATGATTATTTCTGAGAAATTCTTAGGCAGACATTATGGTACAGTACAAATATTTGGATCTTCCCTTATTTTCTTATAAAGGATCACAATTGTCCCTTATTTTCCATTTCTGAAGTTAATTGGCAACCCTAATGATGACGTAATTATCTTTTGACTCCCCCGACAGAGGCACCTTGCTAAAAAAACATCAGTTGTTGAAGATATTTGAGCAAAAATACAATGAATTACAAGGCTGTATAGGGAACCGTTCACTATTGCCTATATACTGAAGTTTTAATTACATTATTTTAATAGGCCTATAGTTAGTCGTGAACTAAAGTGGGCCGGTCTAAGGCATGAAACTCCAGGGCTGAAAATGAGTCCCACTCCGGCCCTGCATGCGCACCGCCCACTCAACTGGGACAGTCCAGGAGAAAATATGTACCCACAGACTTGATCTAGAGCCAGCTGCAGTAATGAACAAAATGATGATCTTGGAAAATTCCCCAAAGAAAGTCCCTTATAAAAATGGCCAAAATATTTTTTTAAATATTGCTTTTCTTCTTTACTAGAAACCTCCAACCTCTAAATACAAGAAAATTTTATTTACACACACACACACACATACACATATGTATATATTTTATAATGCAACAAAATTCAACAGATAAATGAACATGCACGGTTGTATGAATACTGGCAAAAAAATGTCAATAGAATGAACTATTTTCTTTCTGTGGTACTGTATGCTGTAGTCAAGAAAAAAATGTGTACACAAACTATTACGACAATGATGAATTAAACAGTAAATTAATTAAAGGGGTCATATGATGCAATTTCAACATTTTCTTTCTCTTTGGAGTGTTACAAGCTGTTTGTGCATAGATAAGATCCGTAAAGTTGCAAAGACTAAAGTCTCAAACCCAAAGAGATATTCTTTATAAAAGTTAAGACTTGTGCACGCCCTCTTAAAATGCCTCGTTCTAACACGCCCCCACATGTCTACCTCACTGTGTGGGAAGATTTGCATAACGACGCCCAAATGTTCACGCAAAGAAAGAAGGCGTAACTTTTATTCTCGCTGGAATATTGTTGTTGCCATGTTGTGTAGACGCTGTGTGTTTCGTTGTGAAAGCAAAACTACTTTGTTTGGCCTTCCAAAAGAGGACGATATATCCGCTTCGTCATGCCTAGAGTTGATCCGTTCCTCACTCAAGCCCGCCGGCCTCCGCTCACTCATGCCCGCCGTGTGTGATGCTGAGTGTTTCATTGTGAAAGCGAAACTACTTTGTTTGGCCTTCCAAAAGAGGACATGACTAGAAATCAGTGGTTAAGTTGTATTTACAACACTGTTCCAGAACACTTCAACCCAAATATTCAGATGTGTGCAGCACATTTTATGGAGGACCGTTTCCTGATCCTGGTAGAGTAGACTACAATGCCGGCTGTTCTGACTCAGGATTAACGTTAGCACTTGTTGTTTGTCATTTCTCTGATCACAAATGCAGACATGGTTTTATGTTTACGCGGCGCGATATGCAACGCAACACGTAAAAAGACAGTATGAGTCATTATAATCCATAATTATGTCCCTACTGGATGCAACGAATGCCTCGTTTGTAATGGGTTTTATTGGTTTTGTCTCGTCGCGCCGGGACACATGGAAACCATAGACTGTATGATGGAAACGCAGTATGGTAAGGGGCGTAACATTTCCGTCACACGCTTGAGGTATTCAGCCAATCACAACGCACTGGATAGCTGGCCAATCAGAGCACACCTCGCTTTTTCAGACCGATGAGCTTTGTAAAAATCGACGCGTTTCAGAAAGGCGGGGCATAGAGGAGCAACAATAATGTACATTATGTGGAAAATAATGTGGTTTTTTTTACCTTAAACCACAAACACATTGCATTACACCAACTACACAACATAATGTTCTTTTTAGCAACGTCATATGACCCCTTTAATAAAACAGATGTGAAGCCAATTGTCCTCTTAAAATAGTTGTTTGGGAGAGGTTAGGGAGGGGAGCAAGTAAGATTTCTCTGTATTTAGTATCAGTGTTAGACAACTATGTATTCATTGCATTCATAGTTTCTCTTTTTGTTTCCTGTAACAGCTATGTATTAGGAAGTGAACGTACCAGGGAAATAAAACTGATCTACAGCTACACGTACACCTTCTACAAATAGTCATCAGAGCATAAAAATAGTTGTGCAACTAAGGCATTAATAATGACCAGGAATTAAACATGTTTAACTTTCATCATTATTTTTGGTACCTTACTGACAAATCAGTTAATTCGGTCAAACCCTTGCAGCTCGACATCAGTCACTATTATGGCATGGCATGAGTTGACCTTACCGTAATTCTAGTTTGCTCACACAAGAATTTGCTCACTAGTTAAACTGGAAAAAACTTTTTATTTATCTTTTTATTCAAGTCAAAAATATTATTAAACACCAATCAGTCAAGTAAATACAGTAATTTATACAAACAAAACATTTTTATGGATTACTTAAAGTAGAAAAAGCTCTTTAGAGAAATAATTCACCCAAACATGAAAATTTTATGTACTGAACATGTACTGACCCTCCCCAGGTAGCCAAAACGGTTTGGCCCGATAATGGCCCAGATCCGGCAGGCCGGAAGAAATAACTTGGTCCAGCTACGGTTGCCAGACTCGGCATGGATATGGGATGAATGACGCCCCAGAATTGGCCCAAATACACTGGCCCGTGTCCGGCTGCCAAAACTGGCGGCATTGGGCCACAATCACGCCAACAAGAATTGTAACACTTAGCCAGTACTGGCCCGAGTCTGGGTACTGAAACTGAGCAGATACCACTGGCATTGGGCCACAATCACACAGACGAGAAATGAAACACTTAGCCAGTACTGGCCCGAGTCTGGGTACTGAAACTATGCCAACACCACTGGCATTGGGCCACAATCACGGCAACCAAAATGGTACATAGCCAGCACTGGTCCGATACTGGGTACTGAAACTGAGCCGACACCGGGTCACAATCATGCCAACACCTAGCCGGTACTAGTCTTGTTCGCTAAAAAAAATACAAAATAAAAATAATTATATATATATATATACATATATATATATATATACACACTTACACTTACTCGTACAGAATTACGTTACTTGCTCACCTATGGATCCTCTGCAGTGAATGGGTGCCGTCAAAATGAGAGTCCAAAATGCTAATAAAAACATTACAATAATCCACAATAATCTACACGACTCCAGTCCACCAATTAAAGACTTGTGAAGTGAAAAGCGGTGTGTTTATACGAAACAAACCCATCTTTAAGGCAATTTGACTTTAAACTGTCACTTTTGGCCAAAATACGAGTCAAACATAATCCATAATAACGCTTCCTTCAGTGAAATCTTCCATCTCCTGTAGTCGTTGCACCTAAAAAATCTGTTCAATAACTCATCCACATCTTGGATGTGCCTGAGGGTATATGAACTGTGAAGGGTTGCTCACTAATGAACAATAACTATAATTATAACTATAACCATAAGGTTTTAGTAATCATTCTAATTAAATGAGAATAGATTATTGTTATAGTTGTTGTTCTTGTGTGACTGGGCCTTAACTCTGTATTAAGTAAAACACCACTACAATGATGTTTATAAAATGGTTACGTCCTGGTTCCTTAATGCAGCATTTTAGTTATGTTAAAATTCATAAGTAACAGTTAAGCATGAAACACCTGTGCCCCATACTGTAGTGCACAAAAGTGGATGATTATTTTTGACAAAAGTGTGGCCCAATACTTGACAGTAACAGGAGTAAACTATTCTGGGAATAGGAGTAAAGATTATTGCCATTGTTATTATTTTGTCTCTTGGCATAACCTTGATAAATTAAACATCACATATGTCATTCAAGAAAGTCCATGACTCATATAAAAAACTGAGAAATGCTTTTAAATAAATTGGAAAATCTCCACACCTTTGAATGAATCAATATCAGAACAGTAAAACACCGGTTTTGAAAGTAAATTAATGACTACAGCAATAATCCCATGTTGCATGCAAGACTCTTAAAGCACATGCAAACAAATAAATTGATTCCACAAAAGCGTATTATTATATAGATGTATATTTATGACTGCTGTCATTAGAGATAAAAAGAAGTGCTTCTCGGAGTGGTGAGTAACTGGATAAGTAAACTTTATGGCACTCAAACAAGGAAAAAGAGTCAATTATATTTCTTGTTACAGGAAGGACTTTTGTCATGTCCAAGAAATGACTCCGCGTTTACGGCCTGTTTTTCAAAAACCCACCCTAATGGTAAACATAAGACAGAAGTCTGTTTGTAAATATGCAATACTGCACATGGTGTGCACATGGACGAATACATATTCAAGCAATCACCCAGACATTTTACAGCCAGACAATAAAATCCTCTTTTGAATTGTGACGTATCTTCAAAAATTAGTCTCTGAACAGCCATTAAATACTGTCATTTTGTAATAGGTTAATTATTGAAAATGAGCATCCTGATATGCCTCGAACATGCATTTGGGTCCTTGAGGTGGCCTGCTTTCACTGCATCGGTCACAATTACTGTAATCACACAAATAAATGCTGCTCAAATAACACAGAGAAGCAAACTTTCCAGTTCTTTCCCTTACATTTACAGAATAGACAAAAGAGAATAATCAATCATGCTGACAAGTAAACATGTATTTTAACTAATGACCAAGTAGACTCAAGATGGCAATTTTAATTAAAGTGTCTTTTATTTGTTTTTTTGTTTTTAGGCTTTTAATAAATGGATTCTAAAAGAGAATGCGGTAATTTTGTTAATAGAAGGAAATGTGGTCTTGGCACCAAGCATTACAGTGTTTGAGCATTTCCTACCAAGGAAGTTGGATAATGATGTATTTTATATTACACAAAACAATGATGCATAACCTGGATGCACAAAAGCCGATTGTCCAAACTCATCCACGTTGCACTTTCTTTAAAGATACGCCCAAGAGGCAATGCTGTTAGTGAAATGTTAGAACATGACTGTCTGGCAGCTGACTCAGACAGGGCCATTTCCCGTAAATAATGACTCTGATAGACTGTATAAGGATGGATGGATGGAATATGAATGCTTGCCCAGGAGCATGAAAGTTTGCACGTAGTACCTCAGATAAGAGAAACAACTGTGGAAAGCTTCTTCCTGGTTTATTCTCAGCAGTAAATAATCAGACTCCACAATTCAGATGCTTGAGTGTTTTTTTGACTCATAAACTCTCGTGAATGAGACAGGAGGCATTTGAGGGCTTCTGAGATCTGAGGTATGATGTTATGCAGAGTGACCCTTGCACTCTGCATGTCTTACAACTATACAGTTTACTGTGGCTGAGACAAAATGAATTAGTTTCATAATTGATTAACTTTGCCACATTGACACAGTTATTAAACTGAACTAAAATAACACTGAACTAAATTGAGCTGAATAATGACACTGTACAGCTGAAATTGAATTTGTTTTCATAATTGTTGAATTTTACAACATTAAAACTGTTATTTTCCTGTTTATTAATGTGAATCTGTATTGTATAAAGCGCTATATACAGAACCTCACATATAATAAGTAAATGTCAGAAATAACAAAAATAAAACTTAAAATAGAATAGAAAAATAGAATCGTAAGTATTTGAAAGTGTTTTTGGCCATGCTGCGTACACAGACTGAGGGAAAAATCATCATCCACAATGCAAACCTGTAAAAGTGCAAAATTCAAAATACAAGGTAAAAAAAAAAAAGCAATGCGAAAATAATTATTTTATATTAATACACATTGTGCCCTATTTTTACAGATTTTTTTTTTCAGTGTTCATGTCATATACCAGAAGTCTGTGTTTGCATTGCTCTCTCCTCAGAATGCATTGAGGTCACCTGAATTCATATCACTGTGTATATAAATAATTAACAAGTGTTCCACATATTACATATTCAGGATATAAAAATTTTCATTTTAACCCAACTAACCAGTACAATTCAAAGCTTCTGTCATGCTTCTAGATGCTGTGGATCTCTGAATGCAAATGTAGAACCCAGGCACCAAGAAAAAAAAACAAAAAAAACATAAGCATAAATACACAATGCAGGCTATTTATTAAGTATGATGTCTAGTTCAAGGAACAGGACAACAGTGTTTGACAAGAATGTTACAGGAACTTCTAATAATAAAAATAGCTGTTGTAATTGATGCATTTCCCTGTGCACCTCACATCTCACTCCTACACAGCACAGCTTCAAAGTGAGCTTGTCTAAATAAATGGGTTAATTTTGACATGCTCCAGAAATGTTATACAGTGCATTATTCATTTGAACCTTAATCCAGACCTACTATAGCAAACAAAGAAAACATTCCTAAATACTTATGTATCTTCTGCAAACGAGAACATATCCAGATTTCTTTCTACTATCAGATGAAGTATTGTATTCTAAGAATAAAGCCTTACCCAGTGCCATTATCTTCATCAGTAAGCCTATCCTATTATCCTCTAAGAAAAGAGCATTTCGTAATCCTCACTGAAGAATGTGGTTAGTGTTGGATATTCCTATAAAAGGAGTGTGTTGGCTTTTTTAAATCTGTCTAACATGACAGGTTTTTACTTTCTAAATGACAGTGTGATACAAGTTTCTTACTTCTGCCAAACATTTGATCCTCCGGTATTCACACAAGGAGACCTCATGCTGAAATAGGACTGGTGCTTTAGTTCAGCAGAACAATAAATCGCTTTAAAACTTATGATGTCTGTGTTTGATAAAAAATGCAGTAAAAACAGTAATATTATGACATATTATTGCAATTTTAAACAACTGATTTCTATTTTTATAGATTTTAAAATGTGTTTCCCCCCCCCCCGTAATGGCAAATCTGAAGTTTCAGGTCAAACGGTCATTCAGAAATCATTATGCTGATCAATATGCTGATCTGACACACAACAAATATTTCTTATTAGAGTTGCTTAATATTTTTGTAGAAACTATGATATGTTGTTTTTTTTCAGGAGACTTTGATAAAACAAAAATTTTGAAAAAAGTTGAAACAACGGAAGTCTTTACTCTCACTTCTGATCAATTTAATACGTCCTTGCTGAATAAATAAATAAATTAATTAATTAATATTTTTATACATTTTTGCACTAATGCTGTTAAAAGATTTAGACAAAAAAAATTCTAAATATATGCAAAAAAAACCCCACAAAAGAACAACGGCAATAATACAAAAGTAGGGAAATTACTTTGGCTTTGACCTAATTTCATCCACAGCTAAAAATGGAGCAATAAAACGAAAAGCACAGCTCAAAACAGAACTGGGTTCAGTATGGGTTACAGCCAGGTAGGCTACTCTTGCTTGTTTGTTTGTCTGGAGCACAACCTCAATATTGCAGGAATTTCCATTATAGTTTTGATTGCAGTGGGATTTACAGCCTATGTACAGGCAGGGCCGTTGCTGCCCTGTTTTTTTTTTTTTGAGCAACTGGGTTGGTGCCCCCCTGGGAGATGGTGCCCTACGCAAACTGCGTACTCTGCGTATAAGGAGCGGCGGTACTGTGTACAGGACGGATGAAAACCAGGTTGACGGGAAAGAAAGCTATCCGAAACTCCTGAAGCCTATCTGCAGTCAACGGCCAACCGATGCAGAAGAGGCGAGATAGAAGAGGCGAGATTCACCTACCCAGTTAAATGAACACACTCTGGCTTCTGTGTGTTTGAGTTAGTGATGGACGCTAAAAAAGCTTCGATTTTCAGTAAACGAGGCTTCGTTACATCACAACTGTTTCGAAATGTTTCGAAATTTCAATGGTTCGACGCTGGAGGGCGATCTCTGTGGACCCATGAATCACCAGTGTCTTTATGGTTTACCTGATCTCGTATCAGTTTTATAAATTTGTAGACATTTTAACGAGACATTTGTCCAATTAAAATGAAGAGTAGTAGGCCTAGTTAAAAGTCTATTTTTGGCCTGTTTAGATAAGCCTCATAAAACAAATAAAACAAGCCCTGAAAATTGATAAAATAACACATATTATACTAACACTACCTATTTATTGGTATTTGATGATTTGTTAATTACACTCTATATTACACTTTTAATAAAACATTTGGAATGGGTTTGTGAAATCCGTTTTTATGCAGTTCAGTTCAGTTTTTTTTTTTTTTGCATTTTTTGTTGCATTTACGCAGTTATGACCAGCAGGGGTCACCAGCGTGTGGTGTTTCGAGCACTTCGAAACAGTGAATCATTTTTCTATTAAAGGTGGGGTAAGTGATTTCTGGTAGCCAATATTGACATTTGAAATCACCAAAACAAACACGCCCCTACCCCAAATTCTATTTATGATGTATTGACACACATTTCAAATGATTTTCAACGGTCGCTTTGCCGCGTCCAGTGTACTAGACGGACTTTGCGGCGCAGCCTCGGTGTTACTCCCCTATCGTGAAGAAACAAAGCAACCTCGGTGTCCGATCGCAGCCCTTCCGCTCCTTGAGTTCTCTCCAGCGCTGGAAAGCTGATCCGATATTTACACGGGTCCTACTTCTTGCCTTAAGCTTTCTTTTGTTCCGCAGACAGTTTTCTCTTTTGTTTTTTATCTGTTCTTTCTGTCACTCGGCTCGGACTGAACGCTCTCTCCTCCACATCACAAGTAGACACGCCCCTTACTGCTGATTGGCTACAAGTTTGTTTTGCTAGTCGGCCCGAATCAGTTTTCTAAAGCGTTTTTGAAAAATCGCTTACCCCACCTTTAATCAAATAAGGTATTCATAAAAAGAGTAATCTAACATCATACATTTATATTTTAAAAAGGCAATCTATTAAATTCTAGTCAATAGCCAATAATTTTAATAAATAAAAAAAACAAATAAGAAAACAAAAAGAATGACATAAGAAGCTACAAAATTCGATTGTATGGAAAGGGACAATATATATATATATATATATATATAGCTAATATGTGTGTGTGTTTATTTGTATCAAAGTAGGCAAATGTTTGAAATCCTACGTTTGAAATTCCAGTAGTTTACAGGTGAAGCGGTAGGGACTTTTATTTTGAATTATCCTTTATGATCCTGTAGCCAATGTTGACATTTGAAATCACCAAAACAAACACGCCCCTACCCCAAAAGGATCTCGCCCCTATTTTGATAGCTCCGCCCCGCACATACGTACACAACCCAGGCAACGAAAACAAAGTTTTCTGTGTGTTTTTTTTCACAGTGTTTTCTGTGAAACAAAGCAAAACCAATGTTACACCGTGTCTACACCGGCGTTTTTGAAAAATCGCTTACCCCACCTTTAATCAAATAAGGTATTCATAAAAAGAGTAATCTAACATCATACATTTATATTTTAAAAAGGCAATCTATTAAATTCTAGTCAATAGCCAATAATTTTAATAAATAAAAAAAACAAATAAGAAAACAAAAAGAATGACATAAGAAGCTACAAAATTCGATTGTATGGAAAGGGACAATATATATATATATATATATATATAGCTAATATGTGTGTGTGTTTATTTGTATCAAAGTAGGCAAATGTTTGAAATCCTACGTTTGAAATTCCAGTAGTTTACAGGTGAAGCGGTAGGGACTTTTATTTTGAATTATCCTTTATGATCCTTGTGTAGGTCACAGTCGTTAGCTTCACGCTTTGGTTTCACGTTGCTGCCTGCTGTGACATCTCGTGTCTGAGTATTTATTTGCTCTTAAATAATTGAGTTAACCTTGATTATACTTAATACTTGTGTTTTCATATTCTTACTGAAACATGAACGATGATTTGTCAAGTTAGCTGTAACGCCTGATCCGTCTTTCTAACCTTGACTAAATGCTCCAGTACTCTTACATTAATAGGAATATATAGCGTTTTAAGTATATGATGTTACGGAATATTTGTAGGTATCACAGACAGTTTGGTGAGGGCATTTGGCCATTTTCTTTTCCTCAAAGGCAGCATGTGCCTAGTTTATCAACACACCTACAAAAGGCAAGATATGCCAGTGCCACAACAGGTAAGATCATTACAGAAGAGTAATGTTATAGAAGGACAAATCTAATGTATTGATGTTTGATCTCTTGTTCTTTAAATCACATTTTGCAGAGAGAAAGAAGTTCTACGAGAATGTCTCGATATCTCCAGGTGAAGGTGAGCATCATTCAGTGTTGCAACACACATCTTCAACTTCAAAAAGAAACATGTATTGAACAAAAGAAAAAGTTATGTCTGTTTGAAAATAGGTTTTGTGTTGTCTACAGGGGGTTTGTATGAAATAAACCTTGACAAACGAAAGCTGAAGACTCCAGGTGGAAAGCTGTTCACAGTGTCCAATGAAGCTCTTGCCATAGCGGTTGCAACAGAGTGGGACGTTCAGAAGGACACGCTGAAGTTTTACACCATGCACTTAGTAGGCCATTAGTTAGAGTTCTTACATTGTGTATATTAACTGTGTTATCACCCAGCAGCATTTTTAAAGGTGGAAATAGATGCATCCAACATTATCTGCATACATGCAGCAAGCGATGCCTACCATATCTCAAATCTTAACTGTTTAATTGCTCATCCAGCTCTAATCTGCTCAATGTGACTATAAGGTATTAAGATATTATAAACATTAACATCCTGATTTTATGTAAAGCCTTATGTATAAAAACATGATTTGACTCAAATTGTACATATGCTAATATGACTTATTTCTGTCCATGCAGACCACCCTTTGCAACACAGCACTTGATAACCCAACGCAAAGGACGAAGGACCAAATGATCTCAGCTGCTCTAAAGTTTTTGGAGACTGACACAATCTGGTATTTTGAGGTTCACTTGATGGCATTTAATTAATTAAACCAAGATTTATATAACATTATCTTGTAATGGCAGTAAAGGTGAATGGTATTACATTTCCTAAATACATCTATTTATTGTGTGTTTTCATTAAATCAGATACCTTTGTTGTAGTTACAGAGTAGAAGAGCCTCCAGGTCTTGTAGAACTTCAGAGAAATGAATGGGACCCTGTAATGAACTGGATAGAACAAAGGTAATTTTGGCTAGATTATTTACACTTTTTAGCTAGATTATGTAATAGCCACAATATATAGCCATAAAAAATGAATGACGTATATGAACATCTTGTGATTTTTAGGTACAATGTAGTAATTGGCTCGTCCACCAGTATAATGGGCCCTCAAATCCCAGAGGAGACTAAGGAGACATTTCGTCAACACCTTAATTCCTACAATTTTTGGTCTCTGACAGGTAAAGATACTGTGGTGCTTTTGCATCTTATGTAAATTGACATTTTACATAAGATTTTGCATCTTATGTGAAGAGGCCTGTTTGAACAGTGCAGGTTTTTTGTTTCTGCAGGGCTTGAGTATGTGATCACTCAGCTGAAATCATTGGTCTTGTCCTTTGGGCTGATTGACAGACACCTAAGCGTGGAACAAGCGGTTCTTCTGTCCAGACTTGAGGAAGAATACCAGGTTTGGTAGCTTTTAGTTTGTTCCAGCTGTTTAGTACTTACTGCTTTTTGCCCATATTAATAATTACTGTTCTTCATGTTCTGTTCTGTCTTAGATCCAGCAATGGGGAAATGTGGAATGGGTCCATGATTATGACCTGTACGAGCTGCGAGCACGAACAGCTGCTGGTGCAATGTTTGTGCATCTGTCTTCTGAAAGCACAGCTGTCAAGAGAAAAATTTTACAGGACTGATAAGGCCAAAAAGGCACTGTTTGAGACTGAAAAAAATTGATTTTTGTTATCTCTGTGCTGTTTTCCTTTTACAGTAAGCTGCAGTGACACCAGTTACCTAACCGGTAAAATGCTGTTGCTGTCTAGTTATGTTTTGAGCAATAATATAGATGTCTAAGGTCATGATATGTATTATTAGTTTCAACAGCTGCCAAATGGAAAGACTCTACATACAAAATCCCAGTATTTTAATGTCAATGTGAAACTGTTTAGCTAATATGTTGGAAACCAAAATTACATTTTGATATGTAATCATGTGCACATGTCTGACTGAGGCATCTCATTTATTTTTACTAACCCAGTCTCATGTTTTTCTAAGCAGTTCCCTTAAGGTCAAAGTCACACATTAAAAAACATATATGTTTTTAAGTGCATAGTACGAAAGGGAAATCTGCTACATAACCATTAGTAATATATATCAAACCCGCGGTAAAAAGCAAAGTCAGTGGAATCACTGCTGACCCTTTAATTAGCTGGCGTGTCATTTCAATAACTGACTGCAGGTTCGGCCAATAGCTTTGCTGCCCTCAATCACGCGACCAATGGGAGTCGTCCATGGGCAGGGCTTGAGTGTTTACTGTCTCATTGACTGTTAGTCGTTGAGTATGTTGACAAGATGGAGTTCTTGCTGGGAAACCCATATAGTACTCCGGTGGGACAGTGCATTGGTATGTTTTTTAAGAAATGAAATGATGCTTAAAAATTGTTTAGTAACAAGTCAACGCATAAAGCGATGCATTTAGCTAAGCCGCTGTGTAGAAACTCAACATATGGATAGCCTATCAGTTAGCTGGCTAACAGCTAACATAATGCTCATTCATGCTAGCTGATCTAATTTACAGTTACCTTTCAATATGTGCGTCTTAAAATAGAAATTTACTAAATTAATTCAATGACTGATTAAAGGGAGGCGAAGCGCTTTTAAGTAAGCTGAAATACTATCACTTACCAGCTGGTATTAGCCTGCTAGCCAGTGGACACTGCGTTTATCTCTCACACCCAGTTTCATAACAAAAGCTTGAGGTAATGTGTGTAAATGATTCATACTATTGATCAACTCCTATAAATGGACTCCGTGTAAGGAAACTGACGGCTTGCTTTGGAAGATAACCAGCATGCAAGCACATACTGCGCAGTAGTTTGCAGTTCAGTGTAATGTCATCAGTGCCGATGTTATATCAGATTTTCTTATTAGTGAAAGGCAGTAATCGATTATCTTATCAGTTTGTTTTTTGATCTTTCCCAGAAAGGGCCACAGATGGCTCACTACAAAGTGAAGACTGGACCTTGAATATGGAAATATGTGACATAATCAATGAAACAGAAGATGGGTGAGACATGAAAGATGCATGATTTATAGCATTTAACAGGTTGAATAAAGTTACCTCTGTTTTGACATATTCCATCAACCTTAGGAAACCTACAAACATTGTACAAATCCAGAAGATGCTGTCATTGTTATAGTTGCACATTTAATTTATGGCTGAATGATCATGTCATTCTGTGGCCATTCAAATCCATCACAAGTTCAGGGCCTTACATAAATTGTATAGTCATCACAATGTGTTATTTATGGAACCTGGCAATGCTTGCTTGAGGAAGATGATTCATTCTCTTGACCTTGTCAACTTAACTTCATAATAGATTGCTTTTTTGCAGCATGGATGTGTTTAGTTATTTATCTGATTTATAGGCCTAAGGATGCTATAAGAGCTGTTAAGAAGAAGCTTAATGGGAATAAAAACTACAGGGAGGTGATGCTTACGCTGACGGTGAGAGGCGTGCAATGGGAACAATTCTCTTTGCAGTCTTACTTGCATCTAATAATTCATTTTTTTTAGATTGTCCTGTACATTTTGATTTTCCATAATGTGTTCAGGTTCTTGAGACATGTGTAAAGAACTGTGGGTACCGGTTCCATGCGCTCGTCACGACCCGGGACTTCATTGATGGCGTTTTAGTGAAAATCATATCTCCTAAAAATAACCCACCTGCCATAGTGCAGGACAAAGTACTAGCTTTGATACAGGTATGGACTGGATGTTTTGATTGTTCATTAAGGAAATATTGTTGTTTTGGGGTTTAAACGCAACATGAGGAAAGGACATTTATGACATGAGGCATTTCAAAAAGAAGGGCATGATAGAGAGGGTGAGGAGGTGCATCATGAGGCGGGTTACCTGATGCTCTGTAGTCACGGAGATCCGGCTATTTCGTTGGCACTGAAGCTATGCTCATTACAACCTAGTGGATCAGGTTACTAGGTTTGGCTCAGATGACCAAGGGTGACTTCAATTTGCTTGGTCTTGCATCTAATGTGATGCTAGAAATTTCTCATTATGAAATTATTAACATGTCTAGAATGGCTTTGTCCAAAGAGAACTAGGCAAGTAAAGTCTGTGCTTTGCATTTTTGTTTGACATTCAAACAACATTATTTAAAACAGTCACCTGATTGTAGTACCAACACTACCTTTTAAAAGTCAAAATGTGTCTTGAGCATCCAAGCAGTGTTTTAAAATGATACATTATGTAATAGCTGTTAAAAAAAGAGCTTTGCCATCACAGGTAGAAATTACATTTTAAAATATATGAACATAGAAACAGTTAATTTATTTTGTAATAATATTTCTCAATATTAATGTTTTACTGTATTTTTGATTAAATAAATGCAGCTTTGGTGAGAGACGTCTTTCAAATTATCATAAAAAATCTTGCAACTCAAACCCTAATGTTGTTGCAAGCCTCTACGAATTTCTTTATTCTGTTAAACACAAAGGAAGATATTTGGGGTACATTTTTCGAAATTGAGGGTCAATTTTTCTAAATTGAGATTTATAAATCATCTGAAAGCTAAATAAATAAGCTTTCTATTGATGTATGTATGGTTTGTTAGGATAGGCCAATATTTGGGCAAGATACAACTGTTTGAATATCTGGAATCTGAAGGTGCAAAAAAATCTAAATATTGAGAAAATCGCCTTTAAAGCTGTCTAAGTGAAGTCCTTAGCAATGCATGTTACGAATCAAAAATTAAGTTTTAATATATTTACAGTAGGAAATTTATAAAATATCGTCATGGAACACGATCTTTACTTCATATCCTACTATAATATCCTAATTTTTGGCTATTGCTGCTACAAATATACCCGTGCTACTTAAGACTGGTTTTGTGGTCCAGGGTCACATTTTAAAGAATGTGGGTAGCCTATGTGGGTTGTATTTTTTTTCCCCATACTATGAAAGTCAGTAGCGACTATTTTTTTAATCCATATTATTCAAAGTAATATCTTTTGTGTTAAGAAATATGACAGATTTTTCATTTTTGGGTGAACTATCCCTTGAACAAGGTTTTAAATGTTGAAGTAGAGAAGATCTAGTGTACTGCAGTTATCAACTATATTAATAGCTATTCTAATGCATTTTAAATTACAAGATTTCAAAGCATACATGAAGTTTGCATGTACTCTATACACCAGGCGTGGGCAGATGCCTTCAGAAGTAGTCCAGATTTGACTGGAGTAGTCCACGTCTACGAAGAAATGAAGAGGAAGGGTATAGAGTTTCCTCGATCTGACTTGGAGACCTTGTCCCCCATTCACACACCACAACGGGTAGGTGTTGACGTCAGATATGTTATAATTTGTTTATCACACAGGTTATGGCAGCTCCCATTAAAATATTATGCCCCTTATCATTTACTTAACTTTATCGTTTTACCTTCCCTCTTTATCTCTGCACTTTCGTTCATTGTCTTGCTCTGTTGATAATAGCAGCAAAGTGCTCCAGAGTTGGACCAGCAGAAATATAACGACCCAGTCCAGCCCAAGCCACAGCCTCACCCTGCCTCCGCTCCTCCTTTCTCTGCCCCTGTGACCCACACTTCCCCACAGATGCCCAATCTGCACATGTCTGGGCCCATCAACCCTTCCCCTGAACAGGTAATCCTTCCTTCATTCTTTTAAATGGGATAGATCAACATTTGTTTTAATAGATTGCATAATGATTTAATAAAATATCATTGATTAGATTTGCAAGCTGCGCAGTGAGCTCGATATTGTGCGCGGGAACACTAAGGTGATGTCAGAGATGTTGACCGAGATGGTTCCTGGTCAAGAGGATCCATCTGATCATGAGCTTCTGCAGGTTTCTCATTCAGATTTTTTTTACTTTGCTTGAAAGAGCTACTGAAGGCCACTAGAGGGAGTGTTGGTGCAGCATTATGTTGACCGTTTTTATTATTCAGTGTTACATGGTTTGCTTCCTTTGTTTAAAGGAGTTAAACAGAACATGCAGGGCCATGCAGCAGAGGATAGTTGAGCTCATCTCACGTGTGTCCAATGAGGAAGTCACAGAGGAGCTCCTGCATGTCAACGATGACCTCAACAACATCTTTCTACGATATGAGAGGTGTGATCAAGAACAGTGAATTGACCTTTCCTTTAAAGAGATATTCATCAAAAAAATGAAAATTCTTTCACATTTTCTTACCCTTATGTTAATCTTTGAAACACAATTTAAGATAATTTTTAATGAAACCTGAGAGGTTTCTGGCCTTCCATTGGAAAACTTACAAGAAGTCCTGAAAGGTTATTAGTGGTCGACCGATATCGGTTTTTTGACAGCCGATATCTTGGAAACCAGGGTTGTTGATATAAAGCCGATATAATTTTATTTATTTTAATTAATATTTAAGAAAATTGAAATCATTTGAAAATGGATTAAAAAATAAATGTGTAAAATAAACATACATATACTTTAGATCAGTGTTTCCCAACCGGGGTGCCGTGTAAAAAATCCTTTTTTAATATTTTTAAATTGCTAAAATGTTCAAAAAAGCATATATTATATAATATCCATTTCTGATGTCGCCAATAATTAGAGATGCACCGAAATTTCGGCTGCCGAAAATTAGTTCACCGCTCAGGTTTCACTTTCACGTGGTGTGACGCTCTGCGTATTATCCCGCTCTATGCGTGTGTGCTCCGCTCAGTCGCTCCACTCGTATACCGTTCATGCTCATCGGAACAGCAAAGTCCACTCAAAAATAGCCGACAGCAAACATCGATGTAGTACAGTATTGTTTCAGTCTGCAATAGCCCTACTGTGTTGTAACATGATGTG